>NW_021703774.1:16890870-16949999 GCF_005190385.1 Monodon monoceros | reverse complement strand
CCCCCTCCCCCTCCCCCTCCTCCTCCTGCTCCTCCTCTTCCTCCTCTCAAAGTAAACCACGCACCTCAACTGCTCTTTTATAATGTGGTGAAGATGTAAATAAATAAATACATATATATATATATATACATATATATACATATATATGTATATATATATACACACACACACACACCACACATACAGGATAAATATTGATAGATGAGTTATATTTGTAATCTCTATTGTATCCACATTAGTTATTTTCCTCTTTTTTAATCAAATTTTAATTTTATAGAGTAATAGAATTTTAAGCCTCAAAAATGCTTCAGGTAAAATCTAACATAACCCCGTAATACTTTTGTAGATGCAAAAATTGAGAATAAGAATTTATGTAGCTTATTCAAGTTCACAGAGTCAGTTATATTGAGTGGTCTAAACTTAGAATTCTAGTTTTCTGTTAAACATTCTTCTTAATTTACCATAGTGCTTATCCCACCCATCACCCCAGGAAGGAAGAGATCATGGGAATGGAAAATGAAAGAAAATAGAGTTGGTCATTTTATCCCCCTGGTTAAGTAGAATAAAAACACTGAGATGTAGCACTATCTGAAAAGAAATATTTTAACGAAATTTGGGAATTGCTTAATGATTTTCAGTATCAGTGCAAACCTTGCCCTTTGTTAGGTAGAAGAATAAACTACAAAATGGCTGTGTGTTTTAGAAACAAAACATTTGCATTTTTTACATGTCAGCAGCACCTCAGCATAGCAGTAATATGGTTACAAAAGCACTAGGTGTGAGCACATATCTGCTTATGTTCCCTGCTTCTTTTCTTGGCTGGACAAATTAACCAACCAGCAGAGAAGCAACATATCAAATGCATAGGGGAATGCACGGGGAAACCCAGTTGTTAAATGTGTCAAAATGCATATTTTAAAATGTTCATCAACTCACTTTGAAAAATGCTCTACCACCTAAACTCAATGTCAGTGAATGACAGCAAGTGTTCCAGATGGTGGCTTATGAATGTCTGTGGGAGACATGAAAGCAAATCAAACCGAAGAGAGAACTGTTTTTTAGTTGGGAGAGGGGGTGAAGGATAAATTTCAGGCAGAGGCAACATTTACATTGAGTTTGAAAGGTAGATGGGATGGAACTTTAGTGTTCATGCCCAGACCTTTAGTGTTTGGATTGGGCTCCAGAGACCTGACCAGACTAGAGGTAATTGACTAAATTTAAACACCATAATTAGGCTGAGAAAAATTCAAGAAGAATATATATTTTTTGGTTTGTCTTTCAGGTGACCTGAGGCACTATATATGCTTGGGTTTCCCTATTGATGTCAGTAACGTGTGTGTCTTTTTGTTTTCAACTGATAAGTGGAATAACCTGACAACACCCAAAGTTAAGAAGTTTCTCACATACTGGATATTTTTCTAAAAAATTCTGCACATATTTCTTTCCCTCACATATATTTAGCAGAATAGAGTGTTTTTCCATCTAAAAATATTATAGTGAATCCCTTTACTAAACAGTGTTAATTCATACATGTACGCTTTGGATAAATATGAATTTTTTAATGTATAGCTGGTTTGAAGTGGAGTAGATTTCTTTTAACCCACTCAGATATTGCTAGTAAAGCAACTAATATAAAGGAGCATAGATATAAATGGTAGGGAACAAATACAATCCCTACTCTAAGAGAAACATCCAATAATGTGTGAAGATATTTCAACCGATATCAGAGAGGTTGTGAACAACACTGGTTTTGTTTCATTCTTTGAGGGAAGGACTAAAGAGGGGAGAGAATAATGTCCTTTTTTTCCTACTTGGTTGTGAGACTGTCATCAACATTGGCTTTAATCCTGGATAATCAACTTTTCTAGCAACAGGATAGAAGGAAGGAGGGTTTGTTAGTGATTTGAGCAATTTCCAAAGTAGAACTGACTTAGTTTTTTCTGCTTCCTGACATATTGTCAAATCATTTTTATGAGCCCTTATGTGATTCATTGAGCCATTTGGAGAGGGTCAGAGGGCAAGGGTGCCATTTACCAGAGCAGGTTTAAGCTGGAGAAGGTGAGGTCAGAGGGGAAGAGAAACCCTCATTACTCTGGGAGGATTATGGGGGCCGGCTCTGAGCCTGCCTGACTGTGTTAAGCTCGCATGGAGTGTTTGTTAGCACAAAACGGTGAGCTGCAGGTGTTCTGTGCTCTACAACGTCTTCAAAGATCAGCCTCAAATGTTTCTGTTACTATAAAGAGAATTAAAAGGATTTAAAAACATAGCTGGCCTGTCCAACTGCTAGCATATTTGCCAACATTTGCCAAGAGGAAGGAAAAAAGTGTAGGCTATATCAGCTACAAGTCCTGGTAGTTGGGGGAAACATACTTTTCAGGTTTCTTTTTTTCTCTTTTTCTCCTTTTTTTTTTTTTTTTTTAATAGCTTGAATGTAGAACTGTAGCACTTTCAACTGGAACTCATTAGAAATTCATGGAGCAGAAAATGTAAGGAGTTCTGGAAACAGGGACTTTGAAAGGCCAGAAGTGAGCTATAAATAAACTGTGCTGATATTCATTTTTTTCTGGTGGTTAAATACACTTACTACACCAGAACGCTAACGTGGAGTGAACCAGGTGATTTTTGACCTGAAAATCCAGTTTATGCTGAGAAGCATGTTGACATTTGTGGACTCACTTACCACATATAGATATCATAACAGCCATTACACATTCTCAGAAAGCACTTTTGCTCTCCTGTATGGGCTGCAGAAATTGACAGCCGTCGCCTGCAGGTGAAAGCATGAAGACCACACATCTGGAATCCTTGTTAAGGCACCACTGTTACTTCTTATTGTTAATGGTTTTTAACATCAAATTCCAATTTCTTTGCTTTCAGCTTAGCCCTAGTTCAATAATCTGCCTTTAGTGGTTCTTATTCCTCTATAGTGATCATTGATTTTCAAGAGGTTCCAGAGAAGAAGCAGAGAACTGAGTTAGCTGTGTGATCATAGGTAAATCAAATAACCTCTCTGAGCTACCTTCCTCATTGATCAAATGGAGACAATAATAAATTGCTCTATCCCCCTACTAAGCGTCAGCATTTTAAAAATAGGAATAAGGCTGAAACTAAAGAAAACTTGCTTACTTGTACTTATAGATAAGCTGTGAAAACAAACATACACACACACACACACACACACACACACACACACAGAGCCAGATCTTCCGTTCACATTACACCAAGTCTCCAATATCTAGGGTAATACTGTAAAAGTTTGCTTGTATAAGGGGAGTCGATTTTGGGGGACACCATAGAAACCTTTGATTTGAAAATGTCATATCATGTAATGTTTGTTCTAGTAATTCCTAACCTGGGTCCATGGACACTGCAGACCCAAGGACTTAGAAGTCCACACCCCTAGAAACTGAATGCAGACATTTAGTTTGCAATACAAGCATTTTTCTGGCAAGACATTCCATAGCTTTTATCTGATTCTTTTTTTTTTTTTTATCTACTTTTTGGCTGCATTGGGTCTTCATTGCTGCGTGCAGGCTTTCTCTAGTTGTGGCGAGCGGGTCTACTCTTCGTTGTGGTGTGCGGGCTTCTCCTTGCAGTGGCTTCTCTTGTTGTGGAGCACAGGCTCTAGGCGTGCAGGCTTCAGTAGTTGTAGCATGTGGGCTCAGCAGTTGTGGCTCGCAGGCTCTAGAGCACAGGCTCAGTAGTTGTGGTGCACAGGCTTAGTTGCTCCACGGCATGTGGGGTCTTCCCGGACCAGGGCTCGAACCCGTGTCCCCTGCACTGGCAGGTGGGTTCTTAACCACTGTGCCACCAGGGAAGCCCCTTTTATCTGATTCTTGAGTGAGTCTGCAAGCCTTGAAATATTTAAGAACCAATATTCTGTAAGTTCTAGGACTGTAAGGCAGTAGGTGAAAACATAGGCTGTCTCTCCAGGAAACAGGTAACTCCTGTCTCTTCAAAGAGATAGACAACTCTTGGTTTTTCTCACAGCTTTTCCTCTTAACCACTCTTTCCTCCATCTCATCAGTTTTTGGTAATGCTCAATAAGTATTAGCTATTGTTTTAATATGTTGATATCATGTAGCATCTTGATAGGCAAGTGAGACATGGAAGGAGATTTTGCCCTTGATTAGCTTGCTCTTGAGTAACTTGAAGAGATCAGATACATTAGTATGAAACCATCAGAAACAATGATGAGATTTTATGGAAAGAACTCAAAAGAATGATACAGATCATTTGGCATGTATTGAGATTGAGGAGCAGTCTGTGTAAGTTAACATAGGGACACTGGATGAAGAGAAGTTGGACAACCCATCAGGAGATTGGCGGGGGGGGAAGGAGTCAGCTTCAGGTTGAGAAGGATCCAGAGGTAAATTTAGCCAAACAGGTCAAAGCAAGATTGTCCAGAAAAGAGTCCAGAATATGTGGAATTCAGATCTGACCTGGAGGTGATGGGAGCCTTAAATGGCTTTGAGAAGGAAAATTACATGATGATAACACTATTTTCAAAGCATTAATTTGGCATATGTGGGTGGGATGGAGTGAAGAGGGACTGGAGTTGGAGAGCAAGCTGGGAGCCATGGCAATAATTGAGGTGTGAGGTGATGCAGACCTGCTCCAGGATGGGGTTGTTTGTGAAAGGAGTTGGGGCAGGAAGTGAGCATTGTATCCACCTTAATTGCTTGTTTCCTACAATTTCTACTTCTAATCACAGTTTGCCTTGGCTATTAAACCTTCCTGACTGAAATATTCGTTCCCATTTTCCAACAGAGGAAGGAAGGAGGGAAGGAAGGAAGTGAAAGAAGGAGGGATGGACGGAGGGAATTGTTGGAGCAGACGAGGGCTCTGGTGTGGGGACTGGATTTTAATGAACAAAGGTGGTCTCAGGGAAGGAAGGAGGAAGGGGTAGGGATGTTCATTTGAATTTATTCAATTTAGGAATAACTTCCTTGGAACTTCCCTGGTGGTCCAGTGTTTAAGACTCCATGCTTTCACTGCAGGGGTCATGGGTTCAATCCCTAGTAGGGGAACAAAGATCCCACATGCCACCTGGCCCAGCCAAAAAGAGAAAAAGTTAAAAGGAATAACTTCCTTAAAAAGAACCAACGTGAGTGCAGAATGAGTGATTCTGTTCTCCTATTGACACCAGAAAAGGCCGTAAGATGCTGAGAAAGGCATTTGCGCTTCTAATTGAGTACCTAAAGAGATGGCTTTCAAACTTTTTTGACCAACACTCCATGATAAAAAAAAAAAATTCACATTACAATTAAACACACACATATACAAATATAAGCATAAACATAATTGAAATGCAAGTTATCTAGAACATTCCTGCTCTTGTTACCTGTGATACACTCTGATACTTTTCTAATCTATGTATGTATGTTTGCATTTTTACAAAGGATCATTGTGACTCACTAATCAACTAGTGGATTGCAACCTGCTCCTTACAAACCATAGGCCTCTAAGACCTGGGACTCAGCACCAGGATCAGGAGATCATGATTCACAGGCATAAGGGAAATGAGTTCGTTGGCTTCTGCTTTCTACCCACCTGCCCCACCCAAGCCTTTCTTCTCTCTGGAGTTTCAAGAACTGAGAATAAAGGGAGACAGCTGTTCCATTAAGTTTAAAACTCAGTTTCTGAACCTGATTTCAGATTCAGCGGCTGTACCCAAACCCTCTGGCAGTGCCAGTCCACTCACTAGCTTTGAGGGTTCTCACTTGGGACATGAGGCCCACACACAAAGATCCATCAACCAGGTTCACTCCCTAATGAGACCAAACCCAGACACAATGGCCACGATTGGTGCAGACATTTTAATGTCTTGGGCTGGTTCCTTGTATTATCCTTGGCTCTAGTGGACCAAGGCACACACAGTAACATTCTTTACCTGCAGTTAGCTGGAATTTCAAACTAGGTGGAATTCTTTCCTACCTTTGAAACCACAAAATAAAATCAAAGAAATAGGATCTTTTGCAAACCATGGCTGTGCATTGATGCAGAGGGGGGAAAGGCAAGCACATGGCCTCAGGTTGGAAATACTTTTTAAACGTCTGATTTTGATCATGAGGCCAAATTATCTGGGCATTCGGTGGTCATTAAAGCCTCCTGTCTAGAAGCCCCTCATATGTGTATATACATACCTGTGATTTAGCATTCTGGCTCAACGGCATGTAGAACATCAAAGCAGAGAAGAAAAAGTGAACGAAGGCAATGAAAATCAATCTGGTTTAAGGGAATTGGTTCTGGCTATGAACTAAGCTAGTTATCAATATCCTGGAAAGAAAAATTCAGAGTATCAAATCTAGGAGCCATAAATCAAAATAGTGGGTACAGTTATGCTCACCTGATTTTTTAAAAAAGGCAAAAGCTGTGAGGATAACTCTGGTGGGAATGAACTGTAGTATTTTTTCAGTGGTCATTCTTCCTTTAGGAACAGTGACCCACTTGCAACCTGACCTTGACCATTTCCCTGGAAATTTAAGTTTATATTGGAGACAGTATTGAGTGTCTTGGTGGGCCCCTGGTTTCCTTTACAGTCGGAGGATTGGGTGGATGTGTCGTCTGCTCAATTTCCAAGTAACTGCCCCCCCCCCCCCGCAAAATGGTTCTAGAACTGTGGTACATTAATCCCCACAGGAGGAAGTCACTGGTTGAGTTTTGGAATTACATGGAAAATTTTGTGTGTATGTATGGGGATGAATTTTCCTAGGAAGAGGGCCATACCTTTCATTGATCTGCCAAAAAGATCTGTAAAAAGTTTACAAATCACTGCCCCAGAATATCACCAACACCTAGAGGTGACAAAGTAATAGGATCATCAGGCTTTGTCTTCAGGGACCACTCAAACCATGAATCAGAAAGTGAAAATACCAAAGGCAGTTGTGTGTGACCACATGGAAAGTGACTTCAGTCAGGGTAGTGCTGGGGTAGCCTGGGACATGGTTTGGGTTTCTGTGTAGACCAGCTTCCCTCTGCCCCATGGCTATGCATGATATGGCAATGAACTTATAATGTGAGGGACCTATTGTAAAGAAGGGACGATTAGGAGAAAGACGGTTTAAATCCACCCCTGCCACTGTGAACTCAGCTCAAAACTCACGTTCAGCTGACAGCAGCCCGTAGCCATGAGATAATACCAGAGTTTTAGTATTGGAAGAAACTTGTGGACACCCAGGTGAATCTCCATTCAATATAGCAATCCTTCCAAACCGTTCACAGTCAGTGGCACCCACTCTCCTACTTGACCCTCGTCGTTGTAGAACAGCATGCAAGGATTTTAGGACCTGCATGTCCTAAAATGGAGGCTGTCCCTCCATTCTCTCCTGACACACTCTGCTTATCTTATGCCCTACTCTACTGGATGCTCTGGTGGCTGTAGAATGTATCCTTGAAGCCTGAACATGCACTTTCCCAGGTGCTTGGAGTGTTGGCTGCTGATGAATCTCAGATAAATTCTTTTCCAGGGGACTTCCCTGGTGGCGCAGTGGTTGAGAGTCCACCTGCCAATGCAGGGGACACGGGTTCGTGCCCCAGTCCGGGAAGATCCCACATGCCGCGGAGCGGCTGTGCCCATGAGCCATGGCCGCTGAGCCTGTGCATCCAGAGCCTGTTGCTCCGCAACGGGAGAGGCCACAACAGTGAGAGGCCCGCGTACCGCAAAAAAACAAACAAAAAAAAGAACAAAAACAAAAAAATTCTTTTCCAGGAATCCTTCCGTCAGAGAGTGCTGCCTTCCCTAGGTTACGCTCCCTGTCCTGGGGCAGCCCTCATCCACTGATCAATGCAACCGTGCAAAGACCTGGACCATTGTAATCAATTTGGGATGACTCTGAAGGACCACCTCAGCTCTAGAGTCCCCCTCAAGATTGACCAAAGTCTCTGTGGTACCACTGCTTCTCAACTGAACATCCCTCTCTGCCCAGTCCTGTTCCCTCACTCTCTTCCAGGTTATATTCCCAGAGCAGTGCTCAATGAACCTCCCACTTACAAACCTCTGCCTCAGAGTCTGTTCCCCAGAGAACCAGACCTAAGATTCCCAGAGACTGAACTGTTTACAGTTCCCTGGAAATCTCATATTCCTTCATACCTCCTCATTTTTTTTCCTTTGTCTGACTACCTTCCTTTCATTAGACATCTAGGTAACGTCTAGACAACCTAGATCTCATGATTTGTCTCAGACACTCTCATACAGAAAGTCTTTCTGGAGAACTATGTATGCTTCACTGGTGCTTCCATAGCACCCTGTTCCCCACTCTGTAATAGACGTTGACGTTGCTATTTGATATTAAAGTCATCTGCCTCTTCAACTAGATTACTCAGTAATTCTGTATTAATCTGATTTCTCAGACTAGAGTCCAGAGTCTGCATTTCCATAATACATTAAGGTCAGTAAAGACGCTCTGACTGGCCTACCAATTGCTGGTGGTTAAAAGATGCGGTGCATTCAGGGAACATTTGGGCTGTTCTAAACCAGGAGGTAAATCTTCTTGGAACTATAGGTCAAAGTTCCATAAACCTACAAGAAACTACTGAGCCAGGTCCATTAAGCATTGAGACAAAACCTAGGAATTTGATGAGTACCTGCTGACGAAAGAAAACTAGCTGAAGAAGGAATGTTTGCATCTTGTGGAAATATGGGTCTCTGGAAGCAGCAAAATTTAATAACAGTGTTCTTCAAGAGTCTCAGAAACCCTCATGTAAAGAATCCCTCAATGACCAGAAAGCTGTCCTTGAAGACCTCAGAAGTTCCCACATGATGGCAATACATAATAATACATGTCCTCCTGATATTAAGCCATTTACCCCTGAATCCCTGAAGTCTACTGTGATATTTATCATCCAAGATGGCCCCCAATGACTTTTCCTCCTCCCTTGTGCAGTGTCCTGCCACATTAAAAAGTACTGATCTGTGTAAACAATAGAATATCATGGAGTGTGATGGAGAATGATTTCCAAGGCAAGGTCATAAAAGTCATTTCATTATCATTGCTGCCTTCCCGACTCTAGGATAGCCTGTTTTGGAGGAAGCAAGCTGCCACGTTGTAAGGACACACAAACAGCCCTATATTGAGGTCCATCTGGCAAGAAACTGAGACCTCCTGCTAACAGCCAGCACTGCTTGCCAGTCGTGTGAGTGAGCTGTCTTGGAAGTGAATTCTGCAGATGCCATGACCCTGGCCAACTTCTTGACTGAATCCTTTTGACAGACCCTTGGACAGATCACATCCATCCAGCTAAGCCACTCTTGAATTCCTAAGTTTTGAGCTAGTTTGTTGCACAGCAATAGATAACTAACACATCTGTTGAATAAAATAAGTGAAACCTATCTCTGTCATATGCCTCAGATTCACATTGAAACAAAAATACAGATCACCTAATGTAATGCCATATATATATATATATATATTTTTTTTTTTTTTTTTTGCGGTACACGGGCCTCTCACTGTTGTGGCCTCTCCCGTTGTGGAGCAGAGGCTCCGGACATGCAGGCTCAGCGGCCATGGCTCATGGGCCCAGCCACTCCGCAGCATGTGGGATCTTCCCGGACCGGGGCACGAACCCGTGTCCCCTGCATTGGCAGGCGGACTCTCAACCACTGCGCCACTAGGGAAGCCCGTGCCATGTATTTTGTGAAGCGATTTAAAATAAATTGTCTTGTTAACTTTTTATGGTAACTCCATTATGGAGGTATAATTAGCCTTATTTTTACATAGTCAAGAGCTGAGGCTCAGAGAAGTAAAGCAATTTAACCATGGTCTCACATCTAGAAAGGAAGTTAGAACTTTCACCCAGTTCTCACTGATCAGAAATCCCCTAACTATTGTACCTGCTAGTTTCAAAGGACAGAGGAAACCAAAAGAGCCATAACAGAAGGATGTGGTGTTCAGTGGTTGAGATAACACTAGATCTTTACCTTCCTGTACTGGTACAACTAATTATTTTATACCTTGACTAATAATGTGACACAGCTGCATAATCTATTTTCTTTTATGTTTCATTTTATTTTTCCAGAATTCTTTTTTAGACAAAATATCAAGTGAAAAAATATTGATTCTAGTGAGGGAGTAGGCTTTGAGAAAGTCTGTGTGAAAACTGTTAATTATGTGTTTTATCTGGGTACTTAGACACAGGGGTAATCTTCATCTCTTCATACGAACATTGTCACATTTAACAGCTCTTGCAGACATCTATATACCTGATTGCATAAAAACAAATGAAATCCACATCAGGACATAGGCCGTGTTTTATTTTCACCACTGTACCCCAATGCCTAACTCCATAGATATGGTAGATAATGTTTGTAGACTATTACAACATATCATAGGCTGCTTTATAAAACAGACTTTTACCTTTAAACCAAGGAAAAGACTGTCACTGCAATATTTACATATATATTTTCTGCTATATAGAAAGAAACACAAGAATCTGAAACAGATCATTCAAACATGAACACATTTCTTCATGAGGATTATTCAAATCTTATACAATAGAATAGTGAATGGTATCTGAAGTCTGAACCCTATTATCTTTAGTCACATTAAAGAAAAAGTTTAGGTAGAACAGTAAATTATCACTTTTTTTTTTAACATCTTTTTTGGAGTATAATTGCTTTACAATGTTGTGTTCGTTTCTGCTGTATAACAAAGTGAATCAGCTATATGGATACATATATCAACATATCCCCCTCCCTCTTGCATCTCCCTCCCACCCTCTCTATCCCACCACTCTAGGTGGTCACAAAGCATGAAGCTGATCTCCCTGTGCTATGCAGCTGCTTTGCAGTAGCTATCTGTTTTACATTTGGTAGTGTATATAGGTCAATGCTACTCTCTCACTTCGTCCCAGCTTACCCTTCTCCCTCCCCGTGTCCTCAAGTCCATTCTCTACATCTGCATCTTTATTCCTGTCCTGCCCCTAGGTTCATCAGAACCATTTTTTTTTGATTCCATATAGATGTGTTAGCATACAGTATTTGTTTTTCTCTTTCTGACTTACTTCACTCTGTATGACAGATTCTAGGTCCATCCACCTCCCTACAAATAACTCAATTTCGTTTCTTTTTATGGCTGAGTAATATTCCATTGTATATATGTGCCACATCTTCTTTATCCATTCATCTGTCGGTGGACACTTAGGTTGCTTCCATGTCCTGGCTATTGTAAATAGTGCTGCAATGAACATTGGAGTACATGTGTCTTTCTGAATTATGGTTTTCTCTGGATATATTCCCAGTAGTGGGATTGCTAGGATGTATGGTAGTTCTATTTTTATTTTTTTAAGGAACATCCATACTGTTCTCCATAGTGGCTGTATCAATTTACATTCCCACCAACAGTGAAAGAGGGTTCCCTTTTCTCCACACCCTCTCCAGCATTTACTGTTTTTAGATTTTTTGATGATGGCCATTCTGACTGGTGTGAGGAGATACCTCATTGTGGTTTTGACTTGCATTCCTCTAATGATTAGTGATGTTGAGCATCCTTTCATGAGTTTGTTGGCAATCTGTATATCTTCTTTACAGAAATGTCTATTTAGGTCTTCTGCCCATTTTTGTTTTTTTTATAAATCTATTTATTTAATTTTGGCTGTGTAGGGTCTTTGTTGCTGTGCACGGGATTTCTCTAGTTGCGGCGAGTGGGGGCTACTCTTCATTGCTATATGCGTGCTTTTCATTGTGGTGGCTTCTCTTGTTGCAGAGCATGGGCTCTAGGTGCACGAGCTTCATTAGCTGTAGCATGCGGGCTCAGTAGTTGTGGCATGCAGGCTTAGTAGCTCTGTGGCATGTGGGATCTTCCCAATCCGAGGCTTGAACCCGTGTCCCATGTATTGACAGGAGAATTCTTAACCACTGTGTCACCAGGGAAGCCCTTCCACCCAGTTTTGGATTGGGTTGTTCGTTTTTTTGATATTGAGCTGTTTGTATATTTTGGAGATTAATCCTTTGTCAGTTGCTTCATTTGCAAATATCTTCTCCCATTCTAAGGGTTGCCTTTTCCTGCCTCTTGTTTATGGTTTCCTTTGCCCTGCAAAAGCTTTTAAGTTTCATTAGGTCCCATTTCTTTATTTTTGTTTTTATTTCCATTTCTCTAGGAGGTGGGTTCAAAAAGGACCTTGCTGTGATTTATGTCATAGAGTGTTTTGCCTATGTTTTCCTCTAAGAGTTTTATAGTGTCTGGCCTTACATTTAGGTCTTTAATCCATTTTGAGTTTATTTTTGTGTATGGTGTTAGGGAGTGTTCTAATTTCATTCTTTTATGTTTAGCTGTCCAGTTTTGCCAGCACCACTTATTGAAGAGGCTGTCTTTCCTCCATTATATATTCTTGCCCCTTAATCAAAGATAAGGTGACCGTATGTGTGTGGGTTTGTCTTTGGACTTTCTGTCCTGTTCCATTGACCTATATTTTATAGTTCTGTTTTTGTGCCAGTACCATACTGTCTTGATTATTGTAGCTTTGTAGTATAGTCTGAAGTCAGGGAGCCTGATTCCTCCAGCTCTGTTTTTCTTTCTCAAGATTGCTTTGGCTATTGAGGGTCTTTTGTGTTTCCATACAAATTGTGAAAACTTTTGTTCTAGTTCTGTGAAAAATGCCAGTGGTAGTTTGATAGGGATTGCATTGAATCTGTCAATTGTTTTGGGTAGTATAGTCATTTTCACAATGTTGATTCTTCCAAGCCAAGAACATGGTATATCTCTCCATCTGTTTGTATCATCTTTAATTTTTTTCATCAGTGTCTTATAGTTTTCTGCATACAGGTCTTTCGTCTCCTTAGGCAGGCTTGTTCCTAGGTATTTTATTCTTTTTGTTGCAATGGTAAATGGGAGTGTTTCCTTAATTTCTCTTTCAGATTTTTCATCATTAGTATATAGGAATGCAAGAGATTTCTGTACGTTAATCTTGTATCCTGCTACTTTACCAAATTCATTGATTAGCTCTAGTAGTTTTCTGGTAGCATCTTTCGGATTCTCTATGTATAGTATCATGTCATCTGCAAACAGTGACAGCTTTACTTCTTCTTTTCCGATTTGGATTCCTTTTATTTCTTTTTCTTCTCTGATTGCTGTGCCTAAAACTTCCAAAACTATGCTGAATAACAGTGGTGAGGGTGGGCAACCTTGTCTTGTTCCTGATCTTAGAGAAAATGGTTTCAGTTTTTCACCATTGAGAACGAAGTTGGCTTTGGGTTTGTCATATATGACCTTAATTACGTTGAGGTAGGTTCCCTCTATGCCTACCTTCTGGAGAGTTTTTATCATAAATGGCTGTTGAATTTTGTCAAAAGCTTTTTCTGCATCTATTGAGATTATCATATGGGTTTTATCCTTCAATTTGTTAATATGGTGTATCAGATTGATTGATTTGCATATGTTGAAGAATCCTTGCATTCCTGGGATAAACCCCACTTGATCATGGTGTATGATCCTTTTAATGTGCTGTTGGATTCTGTTTTCTAGTAGTTTGTTGAGGATTTTTGCATCTATGTTTATCAGTGATATTGGCCTGTAGTTTTCATTTTTTGTGATATCTTGGTCTGGTTTTGGTATCAGGGTGATTGTGCCCTCATAGAATGAGTTTGGAATTGTTCCTCCCACTGCTATATTTTGGAAGAGTTTGAGAAGGATAGTTTTTAGCTGTACTCTAAATGTTTGTTAAAATTCACCTGTGAAGCCATGTGGTCCTGGGCTTTTGTTTGTTGGAAGATTTTTAACCACAGTTTCAATTTCAGGGCTTGTTATTGGTCTGTTTATGTTTTCTATTTTTTCCTGGTTCAGTCTCGGGAAAGGCTGTGCTTTTCTAAGAATGTGTCCATTTCTTCTGGCTTGTCCATGTTATTGGCATATAGTTGCTTGTAGTAGTCTCTCATGATCCTTTGTATTTCTACAGTGTCAGTTGTTAATTCTCTTTTTTCATTTCTAAATCTGTTGATTTGAGTCTTCTCTGTTTTCTTCTTGATGAATCTGGCAAATGGTTTATCAATTTTGTTTATCTTCTCAAAGAAACAGCTTTTAGTTTTATTGATCTTTGCTATTATTTCCTTCACTTCTTTTGAATTTATTTCTGATCTGATCTTTATGATTTCTTTCCTTCTGCTTACTTTCGTTTTTTTTGTTCTTCTTTCTCTAACTGCTTTAGGTGTAAGGTTAGGTTGTTTATTTGAGATGTTGCTTGTTTCTTGATGTAGAATTGTATTGCTATAAACTTCCCTCTTAGAACTGCTTTTGCTGCTTTCCATAGGTTTTGGCTTATTGTGTTTTCATTGTCATTTGTTTCTAGGTATTTTTTTTTCCTCTTTGATTTCTTCAGTGATTCTTACTTATTTAGTAGTGTATTGTTTAGCCTCCATGTGTTTGTATTTTTTACAGTTTTTTTTCCTGTAATTGATATCTAGTCTCATAGCATTGTGGTCAGAAAAGATACTTGATACGATTTCAGTTTTCTTAAATTTACCAAGGCTTGGTTTGTGACCCAAGATATGGTCTATCCTGGAGAATGTTCCATGAGCACTTGAGAAGAAAGTGTATTCTGTTGTTTTTGAATGGAATGTCCTATAAATATCAATTAAGTCCATCTTATTTAATGTGTCATTTAAAGCTTCTGTTTCCTTATTTCATTTTGGATGACCTGTCCATTGGTGAAAGTAGGGTGTTAAAGTTCCCTACTATGTTTGTGTTACTGTCGATTTCCTCTTTTATGGCTGTTAGCATTTGCCTTATATATTTAGGTCCTCCTATGTTGGGAGCATAAATATTTACAATTGTTATATCTTCTTCTTGGTTTGATCCCTTGAACATTATGTAGTGTCCTTCCTTGTCTCTTATACTAGTCTTTAAAGTCTATTTGGTCTGATATGAGAATTACTACTCCAGATTTCTTTTGATTTCCATTTGCGTGGAATATCTTTTTCCATTCCCTCACTTTCAGTCTGTATGTCTCCCTAGGTCTGAAGTTGGTCTCTTGTAGACAGCATATATATGGGTCTTGTTTTTGTATCCATTCAGCCAGTCTATGTGTTTTGTTTGGAGCATTTAATCCATTACATTTAAGGTAATTATCAATATGTATGTTCCTATTATCATTTTCTTAATTGTTTTGCATTTGTTTCTGTAGCACTTTTCCTTCTCTTGTGTTTCCTGCCTAGAGAAGTTCCTTTAGTATTTGTTGTAAAGCTGGTTTGGTGGTGCTGAATTCTCTTAACTTTTGCTTGTCTGTAAAGGTTTTTATTTCTCCTTTGAATCTGAATGAGATCCTTGCTAGGTAGAGTAATCTTGGTTGTAAGTTTTTCCCTTTCATCACTTTAAATATGTCCTGCCACTCCCTTCTGGCCTGCAGAGTTTCTGCTGAAAGATCTGCTGATAACCTTATGGGGATTCCCTTGTATGTTATTTGTTGCTTTTCCCTTGCTGCTTTTAATAT
This sequence comes from Monodon monoceros, assembly GCF_005190385.1. Taxonomy (NCBI): domain Eukaryota; kingdom Metazoa; phylum Chordata; class Mammalia; order Artiodactyla; family Monodontidae; genus Monodon; species Monodon monoceros. Next base: position 16,934,579 of record NW_021703774.1, on the reverse strand, counting down.
CTTTTCTTTGTATTTAATTTTTGTAATTTGATTAATATGTGTCTTGGCATTTTTCTCCTTGGATTTATCCTGTATGGGGCTCTCTGTGCTTCCTGGACTTGACTGACTATTTCCTTTCCCATGTTAGGGAAGTTTTCAACTATAATCTCTCCAAATATTTTCTCAAATCCTTTCTTTTCTTCTTCTGGGACCCCTATAATTCAAAGGTTGGTGCATTTAATGTTGTCCCAGAGGTCTCTGAGACTGTCCTCAATTCTTTTCATTCTTTTTTCTTTATTGTGCTCTGCAGTAGTTATTTCCACTATTTTATCTTCCAGGTCACTTATCTGTTCTTCTGCCTCTGTTATTCTGCTATTGATTCCTTCTAGAGAATTTTTAATTTCATTTATTGTGTTGTTTATCATTGTTTGCTCTTTAGTTCTTCTAGTTCCTTGTTAAACATTTCTTGTATTTTCCCCATTCTATTTCCAAGATTTTAGATTGTCTTTACTATCATTACTCTGAATTCTTTTTCAGGTAGACTGCCTATTTCCTCTTCATTTTTTGGTCTGGTGGGTTGTTACCTTGATCCTTCGTCTGCTGCATATTTTTCTGTCTTCTCATTTTATTTAACTTACTGTGTTTGGGGTCTCCTTTTCACAGGTTGCACGTTCATAGTTCCCATTGTTTTTGGTGTCTGCCCCCCAGTGGGTGAGGTTGTTTCAGTGGCTTGTGTAGGCTTCCTGGCGGAGGGGTCTGGTGCCTGTGTTCTAGTGGATGAGGCTGGATCTTGTCTTTCTGGTGTTCAGGGCCGTGTCTGGTGGTGTGTTTTGGGGTCTCTGGCAACTCAGTATGATTGTAGGCAGCCTGTCTGCTAATGGGTGAGGTTGTGTTCCTGTCTTGCTATTTGTTTGGCATGAGGCATCCAGCACTGGACCTTGCTGGCCCTTGGGTGGAGCTGGGTCTTAGCATTGAGACAGAGATCTCTGGGAGAGCTCTCACCAACTGGTTTTATGTGGGGCCAGGAGGTCTCTGGGGGTCCAATGTCCTGAACCCAGCTCTCCCACCTTAGAGGCTCAGGCCTGACACCAGGCCAGAGCATCAAGACCCTGTCATCTACATGGCTCAGAAGAAAAGGGAGAAAAAAGAAAGGAAATAATAAATTTTTAAAAGTTATTAAAATAAATTTTTTTTAATAATTATAATAAATAAAAGAAGAGAGCAACCAAACCCATAAACAAATCCACCAATGATAACAAGTGCTAAACACTAAACTAAGGTAAACATAAAAATCAAAAATAAATCAGTAGCAGGCAGCAAATCCCAAGTCTACAGTTGCTCCCAAAGTCCACCGCCACCATTTTGGGATGATTCGTTGTCTAATCAGGTATTCCCCAGATGCAGCATACGTCAGGTTTCTTGTTGGGATTTAATCTGCTGCTCCTGAGGCTGCACAGAGAAATTTCCCTTTCTCTTCTTTGCACAGCTCCTGGGGTGCTGCTTTGGTTTTGGTCCCTCCTCCGTGTGTAGGTCGCCCTCAGGCATCTGTTCCCACCCAGACAGGAGGGGCTAATGCAGCAGCTGATTACGGGGCTCTGGCTCACTCAGGCCAGTGGGAGGGAGGGAGGGAGGGAGGGGTACAGTAGTTATAATTCGAATGCAGGGTGAGCCTGCAGTGGCAGAGGCCGGCATGACATTGCCACAGCCTGGGGTGCACCATGTGTTCTCCCAGGGAAGCTGTCCCTGGATCACGGGACCCTGGCAATGGCGGGATGCACAGGCTCCTGGGGCAGTGAGGAGTGTGGATAGTGACCTGTGCTTGCACACAGGATTCTTGGTGGCTGCAGCAGCAATGTTAGCATTTTATGCCCGTCTCTGGGGTCTCCGCTGATAGCCACGGTTCACGCCCGTCTCTGAAGTTCATTTAGGCGGTGTTCTGAATCCCCTCTCCTTGCGCACGCTGAAACAATGGTCTCTTGCCTCTTTAGCAGGTCCAGACTTTTTCCCAGGCTCCCTCCCGGCTAGCTGTGGCACACTAGCCCCCTTCAGGGTGTGTTCATGCAGCCAACCCCAGTCCTCTCCCTGGGATTTGACCTCTGAAGCCCGAGCCTCAGCTTCCAGCCCCCACCCGCCCCGGAGGGTGAGCAGACAAGCCTCTCAGGCTAGTGAGTGCTGGTCGGCACCGATCCTCTGTGCAGGAATCTCTCCACTTTGCCCTCCGCACCCCTGTTGCTGCGCTCTCCTCCGCGGCTCCGAAGCTTCCCGCCCGTCCACCCCCATATCCGCCATTGAAGGGACTTCCTAGTGTGTGGAAACTTTTCCTCCTTCACTGCTCCCTCCCAGAGGTGCAGGTCCCATCCCTATTCTTCTGTCTCTTTTTTTTCTTTTTTCTTTTGCCCTACCCAGGTATATGGGGATTTTCTTGCCTTTTGGAAAGTGTGAGGTCTTCTGCCAGCGTTCAGTAGGTGTTCTGTAGGAGTTGTCCCACGTGTAGATGTATTTCTGATGTATTTGTGGGGAGGAAGGTGATCTCCACATCTTAATCCTCTGCCATCTTGAAGGTCCCCCTCACTCTTTCTTTTTATGCCATGACTACATGGCTTTTTTTTTTTTTATACCTCATACTGGATAAACTTACTTGCTTTTCTCTATTCTCTGTTAACCTTAAGCTGTCCCGGGTAGTAGTATCATTTTGGTTAAGATAAATATTTCATGAGAAGCATGTAGCAAGTAGCATCTAAACAAGTTATGTTCCCCATAAAAATTGTCCCTGTTTGCTGTGTGAACACTTGTTAGTTACATAGTTATAAATACAAGCTTCTTCAATATTTTCTATTAGTTACGGTAGAGAAATGAGTGGATTTTAGATTGCATGTTTAAGTGTTTTAATAATTCTAATTAGTCTTCCATTCTTTTCCACTATAGTCTGTCATATGTCAAATTCTGTTTGGAAGACAAGGATTTTTCTGTTGAGAAGAAAATAAAACAGATTTCTTTAGTTTAATGTGTCATTTCAAATAACTAATAATGGTATCACTGTATGTGATAATGATGACATGATTCTACTCTCTTTGAGAAATTTCAGTTCATACAATTTCCTGCAAAACCAGGACCTACTAAGAGGGTCCCATTCACTGAAAAATAAGTAAACAGGAAATTTCAACAAAACAACCAGTGTTTAATGCTTAAACAGATTAATAGGAAGACAATAAGGCAGTTCTGTGCTAATGATTGCTTGATTTCTGGGCTTTCAGGAAAAAAAAAATCTGCCAGTTAGTTTTTTATGTAGTTAGATAGAGAGTCTGAAGAAGTCACTTTGCCCAACTTAGATCACTTAATCTTCTTCCATGATGAAGAGAAAAACTTGGAGCCAGCTGCCCTTGTTAAAATTCTGGCTCTGCCACTTACTAGCAGTTATGATTTCCAGTGAGTTGCTTAACTTCTCTGTGTCTGAGTCCTTGTCAGTAAAATGAGGTTAGTTATCATATTTACCTCCAAAGACCTATGATAAGAATTCAGAAAGTTGATGCATGCAAAAATACTTACACTAGAACCTGACACATAGTAAGAGCTCAGTAAAATGTATCTGCCATTCATTCATTCCACAATAATGTTATTGTTATTGTTGTTTAACAATTCTAATACAATGTCTGTAACTCAGGGATCTCTTTCACAGAAGGTATCTTCTTTCACTAAGTATGGTCACATAAGTGTTTTAAATTGCCATAGGGGGTTCCTATAGCAAATGGAAGAATTCGAATGGATTCCCCTAGACTCCGTCAAGAGGTCATGGGAAAAATTTTCCCAGCCCCATGCAGTTGATAAAAGCTTATTTCTTTTCTTCTCTGCAGCATCTGCTACTTATGGCTAGATAGCATTCACAAGTGTTAGGAAAGAAACTCTTTCTGTATTGCAGGAGCTAAGAGGTGGAGGAGGGATAGTTTTGCCCACTCCTTCCATATGGTGGAAACTTTTTTCTTTTGTTTTCCTTTTTTTTTCCAACTATGAATCACAACTAATTTATTTTTTTTAATTTTTATTTTATATTGGAGTATAGTTGATTAACAATGTTGTTGTTACTTTTAGGTGTACAGCAAAGTGATTCTGTTATACATATATGTGTGTCTATTCTTTTTCAAATTCTTTTCCCATTTTGGTTATTACAGAATACTGAGCAGAGTTCTCTGTACTGTACTGTAGGACCTTGTTGGTTATTTATTTTAAATATAGCAGTGTATACCTGTCAATCCCAAACTCCCAGGCTATCATTTCCCCTCACCCTACCCCCTTGGTAACCATAAGTTTGTTCTTTATATGGTGGAATCTTTACTAATGTAACACTCTTAACCTCTCTCTACCTTAACTCACTTAAATGTGGAATGGTTGTATTTGTAGAGTGAAATAGACATGCATTTTTTTGCATGTCTTTACATTACACTCGATATTTCAAATCTGCTGTAATCTCATTGCCTCGTTAGCTGGCCAGTTTCACTTAGTAAGTGGGTAGCAGGAAGTCCAAGTCGAAGGATCCACAGTAGGATTGTTTTACTTCAGAGATGGAAAAACAACAGAGGCCAAGGCCCATAGGCTTCCTGAAGACCAAAAAGCATGCCTTAGTAATGCATTAAAATCATGTTGCTTGGCTTCTTATTTTAAGCATACTCTCCAAATGACAGATTATTTTGTTCATTTATATGAGGAAAAACCCTTCAAACATTCATGCAACGTATTCTCTACAGGCCTCTTTTCATATCTATGAAGTAGGGATATTCATAGAGGATATGAAATCAAAAGAGATGATCTATATGAAGTGCTTAGCAGTTAGCAGTAGGTAGAAAATGCCCAGTTAATGTTTGTCACTATTATTATTATTATCATAATTATTAAAAACATGCCAGAAAAAAATGCCACATGCAAAGGAAAATTGCTACCAAAGAACATAGAAGCTCCAGAAACCAGAAAACTGTTGGGTTTACTGGTCTATTACGTGCATGACTGGCAGTATCAGGAAATGGAGCTGTAATCTGAAACTGAAGCATGTTCAAAGTCTTTTAAAATGTTAAATTTCATCTTATAGACAAGGGGAAGTTGCTGACATTTTGATGTTACATGTGAGGATTTGATTTTAGAAAGATAATTCTGGCAGTAGGATGGAGTTTATACTGAAAGTGTAATTGTCTGGAGGCTCTGGGTAGGCACGTCCAAAAGATCAGAGATCTGATTCTTTTTTAAATTTTTTATTTATTTATTTTTGGTTGCATTGCATCTTCGTTGCTGTGTGCGGGCTTTCTCCAGTTGTGGCGAGCGAGGGCTACTCTTTGTTGTGGTGCTCAGGCTTCTCATTGCAGTGGCTTCTCTTGTTGCAGAGCATAGGCTCTAGGCACGCGGGCTTCAGTAGTTGTGACTCGCGGACTCTAGAGTGCAGTCTCAGTAGTTGTGGTGCATGGGCTTAGTTGCTCCACAGCATGTGGGATCTTCCCAGACCAGGGATCAAACCCATGTCCCCTGAATTAGCAGGTGGATTCTTAACCACTGTGCCACCAGGGAAGCCCCAGAGATCTAATTCTAATTAACAAGATACAGTAGAGAAAGGTCTTGGATTCTAAATGTTAAGAACTGGTCATCTGGGACTTCCCTGGTGGTCCAGTGGTAAAGAATCTACCTTCCAATGCAGGGGATGTGGGTTTGATCCCTGATTGGGGAACTAATATCCCACGTGCTGCAAGGCAACTAAGCCCGAACGCCACAACTACTGAGCCCACGCACCTCAAGTAGAGAGCCGGCATGCTGCAAACTACAGAGCCCACACACTCTGGAGTCCACATACCACAACTACAGAGCCCATGTGCCCTGGAGCCCTGCGTGCCACAACTAGCAAGAAGCCCGAGCAGATTGTGTGCCATAATGAAAAGATCCTGCATGCCTCAGCAGAGATCCCATGTGCTGCAACTAAGACCCAATGCAGCCAATAAAAAGTAAGGAAAATAAATAAATATTTTAAAAAATGAACTGGTCATTTAAGTCTTAACAAAGCTTATTTAAAAAAAATACAAGCTAACATGGTATGTCTCATCCAATTTCCTAAAATGCTTTAAAAGTGTAAATATACTTTACAAGATCATATAACTGATTAAATTATGAAATGATTAAATGTGACTCAAGAGAAACATTTTGGATGCTTATAATCAATATATTTTTTAAAATTTTTATACTATTTCTTATTCAAGTATAGTTGATTTACAACATTTTATTAGTTTTAGGTGTACAGCAAAGGGATTCAGTTATACATGCATATGTATATATTAATATATGTCTATTCTTTTTCAGAGTCTTTTCCATTATAGGTTATTACAAGATATTAAATATAGTTCCCTGTGCTATATAGTAGGACCTTGTTGTTTATCTATTTTATATATATTGGTGTGTATCTATTAATCCCAAACTCCTAATTTATCCCACCCCCACCTTTCCCTTTTGGTAACCATAGGTTTTTTTTCTATGTCTATGAGTCTGTTTCTGTTTTGTAAATAAATTCATTTGCATCACTCTTTTAGATTCCACATATAAGTGATATCATATATTTGTCTTTCTCTGTCTGAGTTACTTCACTTAGTATGATAATCACTAGATCCATCCATGTTGCTACAAATGGCATTATTTCATTCTTTTTTATGGCTGAATGGTATTCCATTGTGTATATATACCGCACCGTCTTTATCCATTCATCTGTCGATAGACATTTGGTTGCTTCCATGTCTTGGCTATTGTAAATAGTGATTCTTTGAACATTGGGGTGCATGTGTCTTTTCAAATTAAGAGTTTTTGTCTTTTCCAGATACATGCCTAGGAGTGGGATTGCTAGATCATATGGAAACTCTATTTTTAGATTTTTAAGGAACCTCCACAGTTTCCTTAGTGTTTTCCATAGTTGCTGCACCAATTTACATTCCCACTAACAGTGTAGGAGGGTTCCCTTTTTTCCACACCCTCCCTAGCATTTATTATTTGTAGACTTCTTGATGATGACCATTCAGACCACAGTGACGTGATATCTCATTGTAGTTTTGATTTGCATTTCTCTAATAATTAGTGATGTTGAACATCTTTTCATGTGCCTATTGGTCATCTGTATGTCTGCTTTGAAGAAATGTCTATTTAGGGCTTCTGCCCATTTTTTGATTAGGTTGTTTGTTTTTTTGATATTGAGTTCTATGAGCTGTTTTTATATTTTGGAAATTAATCCCTTGTTGGTCACATCATTTGCAAATATTTTCTCCCATTCCATAGGTTGTCTTTTCATTTGTTGATGGTTTCCTTTGCTGTGCAAAAGCTCTTGCGTTTAATCAGGGATTTAGCCCAGGGATGCAAGGATTTTTAAGTATTCACTAATCAATCACTGTGACACACCACATTAACAAATTGAAGAATAAAAAACATATGATCATCTCAATAGATGCAGAAAAAGCTTTTGTTAAAATTCAATATCAGTTTATGATAAAAACTCCCTAGAAAGTGGGCATAGAGGGAGCATACCTCAACATAATAAAGGCCATATATGACACACCCACAGCTAACATCATACTCAATGGTGAAAAGCTGAAAGCCTTCCCTCTAAGGTCAGGGACAAGATAAGGATGCCCACTCTCATGACTTCTTTTCAACATAGTTTTATAAGTCCTAACCACAGTAATCAGAGAAGAAGAGTAAATAAGAGGAATCCAAGTTGGAAAGGAAGAAGAAAAACTGTCACTGTTTGCAGATGACATGATACTATACATAGAAAATCCTAAAGATGCCACCAGAAAACTACTAGAGCTCATCAATTAATTCGGTAAAGTTGCAGATACAAAAGTATTCTACAGAAAACTGTTGCATTTCTATACACTAACAATGAAATATCAGAAAGAGAAATTAAGGGGACAATCCCATTTACCACCACATCCAAAAGAATAAAATACCTAAGAATAAACCCACCTCAGGAAGCAAAAAGCCTGTACTCTGAAAACTGTAAGATGCCAATTAAAGAAACTGAATGCCAATTAAAGAAATTGAAGACAACACAAAGATACACCATGTTCTTGGATTGGAAGAATCAATATTGTGAAAATGACCATACTAACCAAGGTAATCTACAGATTCAATGCAATCCTTGTCAAATTACCAATGGTATTTTTCATAGAACTAGAACAAAAAAATTAAAAATTTGTATGGAAACACAAAAGACCCCAAATAGCCAAAACAATCTTGAGAAAGAGGAATGGAGCTGGAAGAATCACATTCCCTGACCTCAGACTACACTACAAAGCTACAGTACTCAACAGTATGGTACTGACACAAAAAGCGACACATAGGTCAGTGGAACAGAATGGAGAGCCCAGAAGTAAACCCATGCACTTATGGTCAATTAATCTATGACTAAGGAGGCAAGACTATAAAATAGAGAAAAGACAGTCTCTTTAAGAAGTGGTGCAGGGAAAACTGGACAACTACATGTCTGGTATGAAATTAGAACCTTCTCTAACACCATACACAAAAATAAACTCAAAATGGATTTAAGACCTAAATGTAAGACCAGATACTATAAAACCCCTAGAGGAAAACATAAGCAGGGGCTTCCCTGGTGGCACAGTGGTTGAGAGTCCACCTGCCGATGCAGGGGACATGGGTTCGTGCCCTGGTCTGGGAAGATCCCACATGCCATGGAGCGGCTGGGCCCGTGAGCCATGGCCGCTGAGCCTGTGCGTCCGGAGCCTGTGCTCCGCAACGGGAGAGGCCACAACAGGGAGAGGCCCGCATACTGCTAACAACAAAAAAAAAACACACATAAGCAGAACACTCTTAAAGGAAAAAATAAACAAATGGGACGTAATTAAATTTATAATCAATATTTTTTAATAATAAAAGCACACTTCTAAACAAAGTCTAAAAGGCATAGAAATTATGTTTAATATACTGTGATTTTGATGATTTAAATTTTTCATTTCAATTCCTAAAAGATAAGTAAAATTTTTGTGTGTTCACTTTTGTTCTCAAATAGTCAGGATAGTGGTTCTAGAACCCCTGAAAAAATAATGAAAAGTTTTAACAATTTATTCTACAAAGAAAATTTTGTGTGTGCATTAAACTTGAATTGTTTTGGAGTTGGAGCAATTAGATTGAGCCAAGTTTCGGTATTGGGTTTTTTTTTTTCTTTTATTTCATAGACTTCTTAGAGGATAAAACATAGTCAATTATACATAAGTTATTTCTTCCAAGGCCCTGGTGTGTTGACAGATACCTGTAATTGGTGTTCAACCACATTTCTTTGTTACCTTTGGGTGACAGATCCTGGCATGTAAAACTCACCAAATTAAGAAGCGAATCTCTGACTGCAGCTTCAAACCTGTTAAGCAAACTATTAAGACACTTTTCTTTCTTTAAAAAATGTTGCAACAGTCAGAAGTTATGATTTTTATCAAGTTTTTAAGTAGAGTATATGATCATCATCATCACCATTATATTTACTTTAAGGGACTATCAGGTTTGTTTTTGCCTTTGTATTTGATTTGGTCTGGCTTTATTTTGTAAACCTTTCCTCAGAATCAGAGTTCAACCCTTGGATAAAGTCAGTTCCACAGACTGAACTGTATATGTTTCAGGCTACTCTCTCAAGACATTCGTCAGTTTTGAGAAGTCATAAATATTCATTGAAAATCATTACTACCTTAAAATATGAATGATTATTTTCTTCTCCTTTAGTTGTTCTTTATTTTCTAAAAATTCTATAAAGAGTAAAAAAAAAAATCCATCATAATTTAGAGCCCAGAAACTTTTGTAAAGCTTTCTCAGACATGGGAAATCTATGTTTGAATCCCACTTCACTAAAGTAAAAGCCAGACACTCACTCTTCCAGTCCCTCTTGCAACTGTGGTGCAGGCTCTTCCACTCAGATGTACCCATGCAACAGTTTAATTTACAAGATAATAATGTGAAGGAGATTCTCCCTGGAATTGATTTTTCTGGCAGTAGTGGCAAAAGTCTGAAAAGAACATCCCTGCCCCAGCATCTGCTTGGAAAGCTGGAGTTCCAACTCTAATAATGCAGGTAGTGATCACCACTGGAGCTTTCTAGGTATGTTCTTGGTTGTCCAACCCCCAAGCCCAATCCTGTGACCATCCCAGACATTCTTTGAGCTATTCCATATCGTTTATTACATTTATTTTCTCTTAAAAATAGCCAGAATGGATTCTGTTGTTTGCAACCAAGTACCCTGATATGTATGTGTGTTTGTTTACATGGAAGCATACAAACATCTTTTAAAATACAACACCATTGCCACCGGCACACCACCTCTGTCTCCTAGGGCAGTAGTTATTTATTTATTCATTCATCTGACAAAAAATATATATTGAGCACCTGCTATGCACGAGGCACAGCACTAGACATTGACAGTAAAGACATGGTCTCAGCCCTCTGAGCATACAGTCTGTGGTCCATATATCCATTCTCACATCAATGCCCACCTTTAAAACACAACATCACTATGCATATCTGCTCATACTTGTGTCACATAAACCATGCTCACTGCCTTATTTGACGTTAGTCCCTCATTCTTCCATAGTATCAGAAACCATGGGGGATCACCGATAAGATGATACTCTAACACAAGGAAAATAAGAATTCATTACATTTCTGAAAAATACCAAATTGTATCATTATGATTAAGAATAAAAACTTTTTCAGTAAGCAAAGTTAATTGCTGTGTGTATATTGAATAGCTATTTTATACCTAGCAATATGTTAGTTGCTTGGAAAAGGGGAATAAATTCAAAACCGAAGGTATTACTTTTTTACTTACCTTAGCACTCGAGTTGACGAGACAAGATGAGCAAGCATTAAATTATCAGAAAAGAAAATTAGGTATAGCAAAGTAGAACTTTGCAGGTTAAGGATAACACATTGTAAAATGCTAGTTGCATTACACAATAATAAGTATAACATGAGGCTGAGAATGAAGTAATAAATGTGGGCTGGAAAAATCAGAGATATTTTCATCATGATACAGATGTAAGCTATTCTTTGGTAATGGTAGTGTGGGTTTAAATTCTGCTTCTGGCACTTACTTGTCTAAACATGGACAAGTTACTTAAACTTTCTGGTTTCAGTGTTCTCATGGATAAAATGGGTTAATAATATTATCTGCTTCTGACATTGTTTTAAGGATTAAATGATTTAATACATGTAAAGTATTTCCAATAGTACATACTAATACATTTTTGCTGTTAGTAGTTTATTTTGGCTTTTAATATTATTAGTGTGTAATGTATCTTTGCTATTAGTATTGCTTTGAATAGGTAAAAAGGGTGTATACTAGGGAGGTGGAAAGGTAAGCAATAAAAAGTAGACAGGACTGAACATCATACCAACATGTTAAACTTGCCTATGCCATCAAAAAATGCATTGCCCCCAAATTTCTGTCTTTAATCAATAATTACTTCTTTATACTTACGTTAGTAATCTCATTCTTCTTTACTAAATTCATTATTTTATTTTATTTATCTTATTTTATACATAATTGTTTTTATAACTAGATAACCATGATCTATTCCTAGTGGCAAACTGCTTGTGTAGAATTTTCTATTGTTTTATAAATCATAATGGTTGGAATAATCTTACATTCCCCTTTGGCCACTTAGGTGACATTACTCTTTCTTTAATGGCTATTCTGAGATGCTACTAATAAATTGAAGGAAAAGTGGGCACATAAAATACAGAGCTTGTGGTGTAAATACAGAGTCTGTAGTGGAGATCTCTGTTCTGTGTCCCTCACAGCATCCTTATTTAGTGAAAAACGCTGACTTCCCATGGAATTGATTCTCGCCAAGTCTCAGAACATGAACCCATGCCAAAGGTGAAACACAAAACCTAGACCTGACCAAACTGGCCAGTATAATGGGTTCAGGGATGGGCTTATGACTTATGATCTAAGTCCTGCCAATGGGTGTATTCCTGGAATTGTTGGGAGGAAAACACACTCTCTTGTTGCCAATAGAATATAAGCTTAGAGCTCCTGGTGGTCTCTTTGTTACCTCTTGGGGGAAGACCTGCTAAAGAATGCACATAGAAAAGTGCAGACAGGAATAGAAGAAGAAATATTGTTGATGACATCAACTGGGCATTCATATCCAGTTGGAAGACTGGACTTTTCAGTTACATGACCAAACAAACTCTCCTTTTTGCCTAAGCAAGTTTGAGTTTGGTCTATCTCTTGTAACTAGTAGAGTTCTAGTACATCTCTATACCCTTTCAGATCTTATCTGTGACTCTTTTTGGAGTATGGAATGGAAGCTATTCTAAGGACAAAATGATATATCTAATGTCTAGGTCATAAATTCTTAGGTGGCAATATCTATATCATTATCATTTTTATTGTTACTTCCTAGTACAGTTCCAAGCATATATAATAATTCAATCAAAATTTATTTAAATAACCCAAGAATTAAACTATAAAAGAATGGAAAAAAGGCATAACACATATATTATTGAGCACCTGCTTTGTGTCAGTCACCCCTCTGATAGCTCAGAAGCACAATAAACAGACAAAATTCCTGTTGTTGTGTAAGCACAGATTCTAGTGGAGAGACGCCCAACAAACAAGGAAACACAAATAAATATAGCTTCAGATAGTGTTGTTAAGGTTATGGAGAAGAATAAAGCAGGAGAAGGAGGCAGAGAGAGGTGGTGGTGGGTTTTAGGTAGAGTGGAACTGAAAGGTCTTTCTGAGAAGTGACGATTGGACAGAGACTTAACACAAGTATGGAAATGAACATTTCAGGCAGAACAACATGTTCAAAAACACTGAGATGGGAATGAGCTGAAGAACAGCAAGATGTAAACTGGCTCTTGCACTAAGTTAGCATGCTCATTTTTATTGACTCAAAGTTTGCCTATGCCACTGCAGACTGTGAAGGGAGGAGAAGACGCAGGAGATGCAGGTGTCAAAAAAGCTACTTAATTTACCAAAAGACGCTTATTGTGTTTCTCATTTTTATATACTGCATATGCATGCATGGATGTGAGGAGGATAAAGGTGTGTTAACCCTTTGATGATGTGATTGTATATTATCTGCTTTCTACTATGGAACTGATAAGAATATGGCCTCAGAAGGAAGATGAATGGAAGAGCTCATTAGGCCTCCTTATTTGAAACTCTAGAAAGTTAAATAACTTGTCAAAGTTATATTGAGCTAAGTATTGGACTTAGATTAGGAATAATTTCCTAGGCACATCTTTCACATGACATTTCATTGACTGTTCAGTAAATCTTACCCATCTACCTCTTTGTAGGGAGTGGAGGTTGAATAGGAGGGATGATAACATTGATAGTGCAGCAGAAAACAAAACACAAGAAAAACCCTAACACTGTTTGTATCAAACTTTCAGTGTATTATATAGTTTTGCACGGCAACAGGTTTCTTTAATAACCGCACTTCTCTTAGGCTATCACTTAGTTTATAGTCCCTCAGACCACAGTTAAGCATATAATATTGCTAATTTTTTAGAATTAGATGATGATATATTAACAAATGAATTAATCAACACTGATAATTCTTTAGGAAGTCTTGGAACAAGATAAATGTATAAGCACAGTATAAAATAAAAGGAGCATTTGACAGTTATTAATTAATCTGTTAAGAATTAAACACCCACTGTCTTCATTAATACTATTACATGTACTATAATGGAAATTATATATTCATTATACATGTAAAATTGTCCTTGCTCTGCAGAAATTCATAGTCTAGCCAAATGAGCCAATTGTTAAGCTATTTATTGTCTCTCAGTTTCAACCCACTCTCCTATACTAGCTCTTTGATGCAAGAGCTGGGACTCTGTAAACCACATTTCTGCTTTTCCAGCTGCTGCCTGGTAGGCTCTGCTGTTAGGGGGTGCTAGACAAAGCATCCAAGGCTGGAGAAGGAAGAGAGGACATAGTTTCTTGTTTACTTCCTGTTTCTTATTTTGCTTCCTGTGCCTGGTCAGTGTTATTCTAGCAACATTTCTTCATCCTGGAAGCAGTAGTTCATTCAAGTTGCAGTAACTGATTCTATTGATAGTTTGCAGCATTTTCAGAACTCAGAATCAGCCTCATCATGCCTCTTTAGAGACATCAATATCAGCTGGGCAGGTCCCCCTTCTCAGAGGTCCGACTGTCAGCTCCACTGGGCTTCTTTTCCAAGGAAGGGGTATGGGGAGCCGTTTCCTGCAGTTATCAACTCCATGGTATCTTAGTGTTCACCTTATGCCTCTTCAGTTTTCAATACCTGTGTAAGAGTTGTTTGCTTAGGGATTTTAAGGTCCACGCATATAAAACAATACACATAAGTACAACAGATCTATGAAAGAACATCAATCAATGCAAAGTTGCGAGAATCATTTTTTGCTAAAACACATGAATGTGTTTGTTGGATAATAATATTTTAATAAAATTGCTTCTAGTTCTAAGTATTATAATCCATCTTGCAAATTTTCACATGTGTACCAGAGAGCATGAAATGGATTAAGAGGAACATTTAATGAGCTGAAGTTGCATTGATGCTGTTTTCTAAGAAATGTCAAAAATCTGTGCTGCTTCCCAATGTATGGAAGCCATTTTCACTTGGCTTATGCCTCTCTCTAAAAAGATTTAAAACAGTTTAGATTTTACTTGCTGGGTGAAGAAAATACAGCTTAGAAGGAGAGTACACATTAGCAATTAGAATATGGAGATTTTTGTTTGTTTTGTATCTTTCTGTATTAAGAATATCTCATAAGTGGCATGCATTATTTTTATAAATGGAAATAAAATATCATTTTAATGTAAATTAGTGAAGAAACAAAAAAACTGAAAGATTATAAAGGGAAATAAAGGAAGAAAGGGAGAGATTCTAGATTGGTGCAGACTGACAACAAACAAAAACTACATGAAAGACAGGAAAGTATCATCAGAATTAAGAAAACAGAAGGACAGACCAGATCAGAAGAAGGCAGTCATCTGAATTATATGACCAAATAATTTTCACAAGAAATTTGGTGAGAAGAATCTGGAAGTTTCTATCAAAATGTCACATTAATGTGTTTATAGTTTAAGGTTTGGGGGATTTAAACCCATTGTATTTCATTTCCCTACTAAACCATGTTCCCTCATAACCTTTGCCACTAAGGCTGAGCCCTGTCTTACTGCCTATAACAAAGGCAACGTCATCACTAGCCTCTGGGCATCAGCGGTGGCCTTTGGAATCCCGGTTGTCTTGGGAGAAGAGAAGAGGATTCTTAAATATTTTTTGAGTCTTTCATATCAAAAGCTTGGCTGATTTAATCACAAAGTTTTACAGAAGAGAAATCTGTGCCAAAGAGAAAAAAGTGAAAAGCCTAACTCTTCTAGCCAAGTGATCTGTGGAAAGATGGGAGTTAAATGTAGAATGTGGAAGCATTCTTACACCTTTGCTTTCTCTTTCTTAAGATGGGAATCCAAAGTGGGGCCATGGTAGACATATACAAATTAATAAGGAGGAGATCAAGAACAGAGGTAAGAGGGGAGTGAAATACATGAAGGCGTCAAGCCATGGAGCTATTTCATCACCATGGGGAAAATAGCACAATTGATAGGTAGTGCTATCTACATAGATGAGCCCCATACAGTATCCTGGCTCCTCATGGAATGTGTAGCATGTAAGAAATTTAGAAGTCCCCATTTGCTCCTATGAAGGGGAGCAGAGTGTTGAGAGGCACAATGGACAAGCAGGGGCCTAAGTTTGGAAAAAAGAGGCTGCCATGTGTTGGGGACTCAATGGCTGGGACAGATGTCTGGGACCACAGCCTGCTGAAGTGAGTGCCAACATGTCAGGCAGGACCAGTTTTACTTCAGCCTTCACTAGTCCAGGGAACCAATCAGAATAGCTATGTCACTCTGAAAGTGAGAGGATCCAAAATCTATGGCCTCTATCCTTTTCCACAGCCAGGGAACAGGGCTCCATGAAGCTTCCCCACTGATACCAAGCATCATCCCCCACGAGGAGCAGAGGACAGAAGAAGACATCTGAAACACTGAAATTAAATTATTGAACAGAGCATATTTATGAGATTGGATAACATCTCTTTTTCCCTATTGATGATAAGATGGAGGCTCCTGAGGAAGATTAGAGTTAGAGAAAATTACAGAAGTTAAATTTTCTTTGCATATGTAAGAGTAATGTAAGCGAATTTTTACCTCACTAGAATCGTATGCAACTTTGCGTCATAAAGTGTGTATGTTCCTCATTTTCAGTAATTGATTTATAATATTTATAAGATCTCAAGGTAAACAACTGATCAGATAGTATTTAATCTGTTGGTTGCATTCTCCTTAAATAATTTCTATCAAGATTCTGCTACCTAGAAGGAAAAAAATCAGATAAGTGGCACTTATTAATAGAGTGTTGTCTTATCTGGGTTTACTTTGAATTGCTAAGACATAAGCAAAAGTTTTAGTGGCCCATCCCATATTCTACCTATTAGATGTTTCCTTGTCTAGTTATGTCTTTCTTTCATAAGTTTCCAAGTCCTTCAAGGAGCTGTTTAGTGGTTGTCCTGATTGTGGCTATTGGAATTAAACTACTAATATTAATGTAGCTTAATATTTTCATTCTTTAACAAGCATTTAAAATACTACAGTTCTTTTCAGACAGTTAATGTAGTGCGTGTTAATGTTTACAACATGTCATAAGACTAACCACAAGGAAAAGTCCACTGTATCTCTACCAAACATCGATCAAAGGAAGGGTAATTGAGTTAGCCTTCCATGACTTAACATGGCATGTCCATATTAACAAATTTGCCTTAATAGTGTAGTCACGCATTGTCCCCAGGACATGGGGTAACGATTTAATAAAATGAAGCAGAGTAAGATTAATGACTAACACATGAATAGTTGTTTATGCCAATTGTTTGGTGTCGCGAAAAAGAGCCTGGAACGTAGAGTCGGCTGACCTGGGTTTGAGTCCCTGCATTTCCAGTGTTTTATTTGTGTGACTTGGGGAAGTCGCTTATTCTCTCTGAACTTCAGTTGGTCCATTTGGACGATGGAAGGCATACCGCGAAGGACTGATGGAATTGTGTAAGCCACGATTGGAGAGCAGGGTCTCTGTGCAGTGCTTTCAAACACTCCATGAAACATCCACACATTCATGCTCATCACACCCTCCATCAGAGGAGAAGTGGGTCCATTGCCCGAGGTGAGAAGAAAAGCTCTCTTCATTTCTATAGAACATCGATGAACACTTCCTACTGGGACTTTAAAAATTGTATTATTCAAATACTACTTTTTTGCTATAAAGTCACATTTTGCTCATGCACTACTTGAAAAAATGATGTGACCATATACCAAAATTGTCAAATACCTCACCCTTTTTGACTTCAGCAATCACTAGGAAAGGGTCTATTCATAGAGTACGGGAGAACAGGAAGAAATAAGAAATGAAAAAAATACAGAAGGAAATGTGGTTTATCTCTTTGAGTTGGAAAATAATGAGACCGTCTAGATCTCACAAGACTCTTCTATTTTTACCAGACCTGGTTCTTCAGCTGTGTTACAGGCAACACCCTCCTCTCTGGTCCCCCCTTCCCCCATTCTCAAAATCATCTCCCTCAGTATTTTAATCATCGCATTTTCTTCCTTAAATCCCCATGGGGGTTTCCAATTCCCTCTTGAATCAAGTTAAAATCTTCTGATCATTCATAATGAATATTACTCTCTTACCTCCCAGGTTCTGAGTTCCTGCTAGAGAATGATTTACCCCCATTGGGAAAGTCACTCAATCATCCTCCCATACCTGTCATATCTCTTTCCCTCTCAGGCAATTTAATGCTGTTCTCACTGCCTGGAATGACCTTTCTCATCCTCTGTCAACTAAAATTCTGCTCAAGGCTGATTATCTCCAAAACCTTTGTCAGGTTATTCCCTTTTTTCACTCAGTCTCTCTACCGCTACATACAAAGATGCATTCAGTTACATATGTTTATTCCTATATTACCTCCATTACAGTATTCTGTGGGTATTACCGCTCATATTATGTATAAGCAACTTGGAAAGATGCACCAAGTAGAAGAGATCCCTGCTCTCTGAAGCTCACAAAAATTTCCACAACAAAGTCAGCTTTAAAAATCTGCCAGGTGTTGAGAGTGGGTGGCTATCTTATATAGTACCTGTTAGTAACATCTAACCTACATTCTCCACTCCTGTGCTGAAGGGGACAAACAGGGTGAATAGGAGCAGGGAGCGAGGGGAAGGGACAGACCTCTTTTGCATGAGGAGCTCACCCGCAGCAGTACCAGCTGGGGGTGGGGAGAGGGGAGAACATTTAGATTGAAATCAAATTTGAAGTTTTGATTATTACAGGGGTTGTCACTAGACACAAGTAATTACTGACTTGAGATAGTTTTTACCTTTGTCTTATTTCCTAAGAGTGACCAGGAAATCATGAGGCTGCTCAAGTTTTTATGCTAAGTGAGGGGAAGGATATCCCCACTGAGCCAGTTTAAAGATACTACGGAAGACAGAAATAAAGTAGCTTTTATGATCGAGTCCTCAGGAGTCCTGATTGTATAACATGATGTGATTTCCCAGCCTTCTGTAGGATTTATCTTTACAGCGCAGGTTAAAGGAATGCACCAAATCTTCCCACTCTCACCTACCTTGTTTCTCTTGTGGTGGAAGGTGTCTATTGGGGACGTATCTGACTGAAGATTGGAAGCTGAGAGTTGAATCATTTCCAACTATAAATTCAATTTACACTCAAAGTTGGAATGAATTACTGATCAAATGAACGCTGAGCTGAGCTGAGCATCCTTACAAAGAAGTAATGCCAACATTTTCATTTTGTTTTAAAATCCAGTGAGAACTTCTGCACAGAAACCAACCCTATATTTTTGAAAGCCACTGAACCAGAATTAAACTAGAGCATCAGAATAGTTTCTGAAATAAACTTGAACCAAATTGATATTTTATTAGGTCCAAGTCCTTGTTAAGATAAAGTGTGTGGTCATGTACCAGAGCAAAGTTAAATAGCCCACCCAGAGATTAACTATGTGGCCTTTCACTCATTAGTACCATATTTTAAAACTAAAACAACTGAGATGGCTTTTCACAAACCACCACAATTTACAAAAAGAGAGAGCTGAGGATCATTTCTCTAGGAAGGAAGGTTTGAATCTTAAACTGTTCAGTGATTTAACTGAGATCATGAAGAATGTCAAAGAAGAGTTCGGGATGTTTCAAACACTTTTCCTTTGGTTTTTGTCAAAGGGGGAAGAGGCAGGCTCAAAGCTATATAACCTAATTCACATACACTCACTAACTTTAGGAATACTTCAAATTTTTGACCTTGATAGCTACCCATGGTAGAGGCTGTTGAAAAGACAATTCTCATTCTTTTTATTAAATGAGTAAAGCTGTGAAGGAAAGCTCCAGTGATTCTACTTAAACATAGCTAAATCCATGCCAATTCCTTTTCCTCTCAGAACAACTAAAAAGTGAGTAATGTTTTCCCCCAGATAAATTGATTGATGTTATCTCCACCAGAAATTTAAAAGCTTCCTCAACTGACTGACTTACATATGTCAGAATTTCTGACTTGATTCTTGCCGCCTGTGACTCAGTGTACTGGAACCATGACCGAGTTTAACTAGAGAGAGCTCTAGGTATGCACTTGACTTTGTCACAGGATCCCAGCCCTGGGACATCTCTGGAGGACTTCTGTGTGGCTGTGAATTACAGTTGTCACCGTTCTTTTTATTTATTGAATGTAATAAAGATATACCTACATGTGTAGGGCAAGTGACTCCTTTTGTCTTACTGGAAGCTGTCATTTTTAAGAATTTTAAATACTAGAGCTTTATTCTCAGGCTTTTTTCTTCACATATTATAGAAAAGTAAAGACTGTTTTGGGGTTTTTTTTGAATTTTTAAATTTAATTTATTTTTTTATACAGCAGGCTGATTGGGATTGACATTTATACACTAATATGTATAAAATGGAGAACTAGTAAAGACTGTTTTTAAAAGACATTTATTCATAAAAAATGACAGCCCAGGATGCTATAATTAAACAAAGTGCGTGCGGGTGTGTGTTCTTCCAGAACATTTCAGGGTGTAATATCGAAGGGATGACTCTGTTTTAAAAAGTAAATCCCTTGAAATTAAAACTATTTTCCAGTAGCAGTTAATTATTTGACATGGACAAGAAGTAAGCATTTATGTGTCATTTTCTCTTTAGAAACTCAGTTTATTTGTCAGTTCACACCTGGTCATTGTTGAACTGTCTTGCAGAAGGCATCTCAAATAGGCTGTAGGGTGTTTATGACTTCCCTGTTGAAAAGTTGCTACTCTTTCATAACAGAAAATAAACACTATCTAATCCTGAATGTTTTGTATTAATGTGATTATTAATAAATTCACTGAACATTACTTTATTGTCTGAATAGATCACAAGTCTAGGTAATAGTATTGTAAAATTTATTACTTTTTCTTCTGGTGTTCAAGTACATTTCTAATCCTACATGATGTTTCAGTAGCCATATTTCCTGTGTCTAATCTCCTAGATCATCATCCTGGCACGTATAATCTACTCACATGCAAGGCAAGTTTACATGTGGCTCAAGTAAGCTTCCTTCTGAGTGCCATGGCATCAGGGGTTCCCAGAGAGTCAACAGTACAAAAATGCCTCTCCTTCCTTTCCATCCCCTACATTATATGTCTGCAACTGTCAATTATTCTTCCAATAGGTGGTGGATTTTCTGTGGCTTGTGAGGAGAGGTCCATTTTCCATCTCTTTGGGAGCCTGCCTGTTTAGTGCATTGCATGTATCCCCTGTTCTCTTCTGCCTGTCTTTGCTCCTCAACCATGGACTCAGGGGTCAATTTGTCACTAAACAGAAAGAAGTTAAGGAGATCTAGATCGACAGGATGCAACATCCATTTTCTTCTATCTTACTTGTGCTTATTCTATGTATAAATTCGAAGCCAGCCATTCTTGGGACAGAGTTCCTATCCTAACAAGTAGCATACCGAAGGGAAAGCAAATTATAGGTTACAGAGGATATTTGTATGCTCAGATAAAGGGCTTTCTTTCTTGAAGCTGTGTTTTTACTCATATGGCCTAAATAAACTCTCTGTCTGGGTTTCAATTCTCTGTTGCCTGATCTCTAAATTTGTAATGTCTGAACTCCCAGAATGGCGTAGTTACCACTTACTATATCTTCAGAGTTGCCCTTGTCCTTCGCAATATGCTAACACACAGAGAATTTCAACCTAGTATCCACTCGCCACTTGTTATTCCTGTGAATCTTACCTATACTGTCTCACCTACTCCTGACACCTAACACTGTTCTGAAGTTAGGTTTATGGATACACCTTTACACTGGAGGGCCTACCTAGGTCCAGACATCTGTATCCCTCTTGCCTGTTAGTTTCTGAGACCTGCTGAGATTGTGTATCTCCTCCCATCTCTGGAGGGCTTCTGTGTGGACTTTTGCAGATTCGTAAGCATTGTGCGGAAAACTGCTTCGTGGTCCTCCCTATAGTCATGGCAATGGGAAATAGTGTGCAACTATTTTTTTAGTCTATAGTTCAGTTAATTATTATTTTATAAAACTCTGTAGATCAATTAATTCAATTTAATTGTATTCATTTCAGATGCATTTGGATTAATTCTGGAAATTAATTTGTGATGTGTAACACTGGTATTTTTAATTTGGTTGTCAATTTGTGATGTTTAGCAGTTAAAATACTAAGAATTTTCCCCCTAATTGTATGGTTTTCTAATAGTATTTCCTATTTGACTGGTCTTATTGATGCCAATTGACTATTTATTTACCTTGTTTCTTTGGATAATCCCAACCTGGTGGCTGACTTTTATTTCCTCTTGTTACTGCTTAGGTTCTTATTGATTAACAAGCATTGGATAGTGTCATTAACTTCACTTTTGTCAAAAGGATACCATCCTTCAGCAGTACTGCTCTGTCTCTGTCTCTCTCATTTTCTCTCATTCTCTCTCTCTCTCTCTCGCTCTCTCTCTCTTTCTCGCTCACACACACACACACACACACACACACACACACACACACACACTGTGAAATTAATGACTAATTGCCAACAATCCCAGAGCCTGATGGTACCACTGTGTTAATGATCTTAAGCGCTCCCACCACCAACACACACAAGACAAATTGTTAAATGTTTCACGCTATAGTATATGGGTGAACATCTTGAGAAGATTGTTATTGTAAAAATAATGACTTACATTTGTACAGGTATTTTCAGTTTATAGAGTCTTTTGCATCACCTTATTTGATTCTCACTATAACCCAGTAATATACAGAGGGAAAATCTTATTATTCTTCACATGCATGAATATGGGTGCACACATGTATACATGCACATGACATGCGCGTGCACGCACACACACAGAATATCTTGCCCAAGTTTATGAAATTAGGTAATGGTAGTGCAGGAACTCAAATCAAATTCCATTCCAGTGCTCTCTCCATTACAATAACATATCTTTCCAGTTTTCAGCAGCATTATTATTATGGGTGTACCCCAATGGATATACATGGATATATACATGGATATTATTATCTGCTCCATAAAAGTATGCATAAGATTTTACAGGACTAATTTATTCTAAAATGTATTTACTGAATTTACTGTGAAGATTCCTTTTTAAATGTGAATCATTTCTCCCTAATTTATCTTTTGCAACAAAAATATGAATTTTTATATACAGGATTAAAAAAAATGTAACTCGTATTTATCTTCTACCTCAATTTCACATATATTTGATACCCCAAATGAGCTGCAGGCTAATGTAATCATAGAAATATTTTAGGAGGCAGAAAATCTGAAGTGTATTCTTGATTTCCTACTTAACCTTCCCTACCATACTTAACCTTTCTATTGGAACTTCCTCCATCTGCAAAAAATTCTGTGTAACTATACCACCTTATTGTCTCATCAGTATGCAGGAATTCGAAGTTCTTCTGGAAATAAAGGAATACCGTAAACTCTAGGACTTGCTATCCCCCAAAACAGGGTGGTGAGATTCTGTTACAATTGCCTAGGGGTGGCAAAACACTGCTATCACTGTAGCCACCACCACCACGACAAAGTTCACTTGTAGGTGGGGTCACTCTTTCCCCAAAAGTCAGGATTTAGTCTCAGAATCTCCTTTTTCAACATAGCATTCCAGGCAGCCACTGTAAAATTGGCGCTCTGGATCGTTACATCTCAGAGTATGGTCTGAAGACCAGCAGCATTGCCCAAGAGCTTGTTAGAAACATAGACTCTCAGGCCCTGTCTCAGATCTACCAAGTCAGAATCTTTATTAAACGCGCTCACTAGGCAGTCTAGGTGTGCTTTGAAGTTTGAGAAGCAGTCTGCATATGAAATATTTGTTTCATTTTTGAACACTTTCATTGTTGGCTTATCTAAGAAACATGTCAGCAGGAATGAATGGATGTGTTCTTCTAATTGGGGGCTATTCGCTTAGACAGGAGTTGGAGATAATCCTCCGTGGCCTCTGCATTTAATTGTGATAGAAAAGAAAATAGCAAAAGGACCCTCACTAGTGGTTCCCACTGGAATTCTTCAACCTTCCTGGACGTTGTTGCCTGTATTGTGTGAGTGACAGCTGTCACTCTCTTTGCTGTAGAAGAAAGTACTTGAACTTGACACAGTTTGGGCTGCCTCTGTTATATACAGAAATACTAATGGTTAAATCAAAAGCATCTGTTTAAAAAATGTAAGTCTGTAGCAAGATGAATTATGACCTAAACTTAGCTCCAAATAGAATTAAAACTGGGGTGTTTCTTTTCAAACCGTCAGTTTGTTTATGCAGTGGCTTCAGCCCTGAGCAGTATCACCTTCAAAGAGAAAAGCAGTTCTGGCTTAGAGCTGCCAGTTTGCATGAAGCAACCCTAGGTGCCGGGATGCTCCAGGCCCTGATTTGTTTGTGTGGTGTAACTTATATTTATACAGTAACGCAAATGTAATACATACCCAACATCTTCCATTAACTTAAAAAGTCAAATGGGTTAACAATCTTTGCAGAGCCATTCCCTCTTTTGATCAAATTTCCAATTCTTTCTAAAATCACTTGTTAGACTTCACAGTGCATTTTCAGATATTCTGGAGATTTTCTGATTAGACTGTAAGTGTGTTTCAGATTCTAAGGAGATGTCTCTGGTCTCTCCTCACCATCAGTCTGGGATGACATCACTTAGCACGGTGAATCTCTGCCTAAACGATGAGGCAGCAGACAAAATTTGTTGAGTCTAATTTCATTTGGAGTAGCATAGGTGCAAGTGTTAGTGAAAGAAATATTTATTTTCTGCCGTCCAGGAAATAACCCCCTTGGCATTTGAACTCATTCTTTTTGTCATTACCCTCTCTCCTGCCATATATCTATGGGTGTTGAGTCTTCATAAATCATAGTACAAGATTTTCCAGGATTGTCCAACAGTCATGGTGGCAATATCCAGATTTGCAGAGTTTTAAAAGAAGCTTCTGAATATAGGTTGCAATGTAGGGAGAAAGTATTGAGGACATGCACGCTCCGTTATAACCTGGTTTGACCTGGTGTGCTTTGAGCCCATAGAAAACACTAGAAGCCTGTAGAGGGTAAGACCAAGGAATCTGCAGTATTCTGCCTCACACATTCACTTTGGGATCATTAAATGTTTCTAATACAGGGGAAAGGGTACAGGTGTTTCCAAAATTCCTTCTTTCATACCTGTAGCCGGGGCAAAGGAACAAAGTCAAAATAGTCCTTCAGTTGGCTGTATTGTAAATTCTAGGACATTTGTGCAGTAATATTAATGGCTAAATCCCTTCTCTGAACAACTCCTTTTCCCCAACAGAATGCCACAATGTGCATAAGAAGCACGTTTTCACTGACCCCAAAACTTTTTTTTCAGCTTGGTTTGATTTAGAGAATGAGAACTTTGTAACCCCATGTTTCATTATAAACAGTTACATTTGAAAAGTACATTGATTAAGGTCTAACTTGTTCTACTGTACTAACAATCAAGAGAGGAAAATGTGGTTAACTGCTTCATTTTCATGATGTGCTGACCAAGAGTTTGCAGATTTTTTTCCAAAGCATTCTCTGATTACAAAACAGTGCCAATCAATAATTCACTCTTTCTGTTAATGTTGAAAAGTAAAGAACAAAAGCCCATGGTGCCTGCAATTTATGTTAGGTATTTTGCCCAAGAACAAAATTCCTTTAAAAGTTACAAAGCAAACCTTCATTTCTGAGTTCGGGTTAGTTACTTGGAGACTTGATATTTTTAAGTCATATACGTGAGGATTGGGGGAAGGATAGAGCAGCAATCATTTTCAAATATTGCTTCACTGAAAGTAACCCACTAGTCTGTAAGTTTCACAATGGTGGAAATCTCATCTTTGTTCTTCATTCCCTAATCCTCACTACTTGGCACAATATCTGGCATAATGTTACATTCTCAGCAAAAATCTAGTGAATGAATCAATGAATAATAAATCAGTTAATCAATGGCCAAGTCCAAGTTGATGGTTTACAACGGGAATCAGCAAACATTTTCAATAATGGGCTAAAAAATAAATATTTTTGTCTTTGCACTATATGGTCTCTGTCACAAATAGTCACCTCTGCCATTGTAGCCAAAACAACCATAGACAATATAGAAACAAATACGCATGGAGTGTTCCAATAAAACTTTACTTACCAAAACAGCCATTGGGCAGTATTTGGCCCATGGATCACCATTAGCAAATCCCTGGTTTCTGGGATAAAATGTCCTAAGGCTCAGTTATCCTATCCTTGGCTTTATTGTCTTTCCCTTGACTTTCATACATTATATGTATTCACTCATAAATTTCTTAATATTTATTGAGTAAAGTACAGTCCTATGGCTGTGAAGAATATCTAAATATACATGCTTTCTAACCTCAAGGAACTTTTAGTATAATAGCCCTGCTTCCAAGCTCATTAATCAAATAAGTCACTCCTCACTCCAGAATCAGTGTAAGAAAAAGTAAGGGTTATACTAACTGGTAAATCTCCATTGATTAAAAAAAAAAAAAAAAAATCAGGTGTGAGGGAGGATTTACCTCCCAAAATGTGTTAACACATTTTCCTTCTTTTTTTATAAATTTTAAGGGGACTTTCTATTCAAGTATAATATCCATATAGAAGTAGGCTGAAATCATAAGTAGATTTGGAAGAATTTTCACCTGAAACCAGCACCTACATCAAGAAATATAATGTTACTAGCATCCCAAAAGTCCTTCAGACATTACACTGCAAATCCCCCATCCACCCCAAGTTAGCCATTATCATGGCCTTGACTACATAGCCTACTTAAGGCGTGCATCTCTTAAGATGTTACCAGAGAATCCATGTATTACAGAATTTTGCTTTGAAGATATAATTGCTTCCCTCTTTTAGCCCATGTACTTCAGTTGAGAATGATTTCCTTTTCACGGCAGCTGGGTAGATTCTGCAACATATACCAAGGCAAGCAATGCATTCTCATTTCAATCTGTTTGTGTTTTACAACAAGCAGGGAAGTAGTTTCTCCCTCTGGTTGGGCAGGGAATGATGAGAATGTGATTCTGAAGCTCCCAGGGATCACGACATAGTCTTAGGATACAGCCAGCTCCAAGGATCTGTAGCCCTGCTTTCAACTAACTCTACTTCTGTAGTGTTCAGTTTACTGAGTCAAGGCATCCTCCCCTCCTGCTTTTTTATGCCTTAAATTAGTTTAGAGAGAGAGCGAAGGTCCTGAGACAGAGCACCAAGCTGGAATTTGTTCTTATTATGGTAAAATTTGAAAATTTTGAGCACAGATATGATGTGTAAGAGTAAGAATAAATAAATAGAAGAAGGCAGTGGGAGAAAGAAAATCTGGGAAAGAAAAAACAAAACAAAGCCAAACACTGTAGTCAGAGAGGTTCAGAAGAAAACCAGAAACCTGCAGTGACATGGATGCTGAGGGAGCAAATTCAAGTCTTCTGCAAGGGTGGCAATGCTCCAGAGAGGTTAAAATATACCATGGAATTCATTCATTTCTTCGTCCGATCATAAGCATCTATTGAGTACTACTGTGTGCCAGAGATTCTAATAAAGTGCTGGAGATATACCAACGTGTAAAAAAAACAAGGGTCCCTGCTCTTGTGGGGCTTATGTTTTAGTCAGATCAGAAAAATCCTTAGATCTGATCTTACGGAACACTCCTATAGAGAATTATTTAACTAAGCAAAACACACATTTCTAAGAACACAACGAGTGAATGCTGGCAAAGAAATGGAGACAGCATGTCTCCTGATGCCCGGGCTTACCACACAGCTCACAGACTGCCCAGTCACCATGCTTTCTGTTAGTTATCTTTATTCACACTAGTTTCCTTTTAAGTAACACCATGGAACTGTAAATATCTGTTAGTTTGGCTGTTTCTCTTTACAACTGTTGAATTCCAATGAATTCTATTAGCATATTGACTTTATTTAGTAGCGTTGTATGGAAAGATCTCAAGTCTCTCCCTCTATCCAGGGCCCCCAGTCATTAGTACAGAGGCCACGGTGATCCTCTCACTCTGCTTCATGTGAATGGCACTATTGACATGAATAATGCTCTCAAGTTTTGGCTTTTAAAACTGGCTCAAATGTGATGAGCACAGATGTATGAGGACTCTCATAATTCTAAGTCTCTTCTCAGATTTCTGAAAGGCTGAGAGGGCTTTTGATTTTTTGTGAGGGTTGCAGGTGAATGGGAGGTAAGAGCATTCACGTGTTACTCTTGTTCTTCCCAGGAGGTAAAAAGATCAGGACTGTCACTGACAGCTCCAAACAAGTCAGTCTTAAATGGTATCATAACCACTTTGGCAGGCAAGCATTTTAGTTTTCTACTTGTCTAGGGGCCCCTGGTTAGTTACTGACAGACTGAATTTCAAAAGTAGACTCCTAAGCAGGGAGCAAGAGTCGGTGAATAGATCTTGTTATTTTCAGTATACCCACACCCAGTTCAAAAGCATATTTGAAATCGGATAAGGAGACCACAGAAAAGCCTATGTTGCATTTTACGGGCAGTGACTATGCTATTCAAAGAGATCATTTAATACCCAGTTACTGTGTAAAATATACAGACATTATCAATTTCTAAGGAAGACAAGTGCACTAAAAATACACTAAAACTCAGTTAAACCTGATTTACTCATTGATGATTCAGAAGTTACTGAGGGATCTAAAATTACTGAATTAGAAACTACTGAAGGACGAAGTGCCTTCATTTTAAATTTCACTCAGCTTATACTCTATAGATAGGCAAAAGTAGTTGTTTTCTGTATGATGGAATGCCAGATAATCCAACATTTGCTATAGATCTTGAAATCTATGCATCTAGCTACATAATAAGCACAGTATTCGACAATACCAATGAACTTTAGGAAGTACTTGGTCTTTCATGACTCACATAAGTGAATTTGAAAGAAAGAAATGCAGATAAATTTTGTCAACTAGAAATTTCAAATTCATCTAGTTAACAATTAATAATTAGTGGAAGGGAAGAAGTAAAACTGTCACTATTTGTGATTCTGTATGTAGAAAACTCTAAAGTCTCCACCAAAAAACTATTAGAACTAATAAATGAATTCAGTAAAGTTGCAGGATACAAGATTAATATACATAAATCTGTTCCTTTTCTATACACTAATAATAAACTATTAGAAAGAGAAAGCAATAAAACAATCCTCTTTAAAAATCCCATCAAAAAAAATAAAATACCTTGGAATAAACTTAACCAAGGAGATGAAAGATCATACTCCAAAAACTGTAAAACATTGATGAAGGAAATTGAAGACGATACAAAGAAATGGAAAGATATCCCATGTTCATGGACTGGAAGAATTAATATTTCTAAAATGTCCATAATACCTAAAGCAATCCACAGATTTAATGCAATCTCTATCAAAATACCCATGGCATTTTCACAGAAATAGAACAATTAATCCTAAAATTCATGTGGAACCACAAAAGACCCTGAATAGCTAAAGCCATCTTGAGAAAAAAAGGAACAAAGCTGAAGGTATCATACCCCCTAACTTTAGACTACTACAAAGCTATAGTAATCAAAACAGCATGATACTGGCACAAAAACAGACACATAGAGAAAGCCCAGAAATAAACCCACGCACTTATGGTCAATTAATCTATGACAAATGAAGCAAGAATATACAATAGAGAAAAG
Source organism: Monodon monoceros (assembly GCF_005190385.1). NCBI lineage: Eukaryota > Metazoa > Chordata > Mammalia > Artiodactyla > Monodontidae > Monodon > Monodon monoceros. The sequence goes on along the minus strand of NW_021703774.1, from coordinate 16,905,323 downwards.
ACAGTCTCTTCAATCAGTGGTGCTGGGAAAACTGGACAGCTACATGTAAAGGAATGAAATTAGAATATTTTCTAACAACACCGTATTAAGAAAAAAAAAACAAACCTCAGAATGGATTAAAGGCCTAAATGAAGATTGGAAACCATAAAACTCCTAGAAGAAAACACAGAATGCTCTTTGACATAAATTGTAGCAATATTTTTTGGGTCTGTCTCAGGCAAAGGAAATAAAAGCAGAAATAAACAAATGGAAACTAATTAAACTTAAGAGCTTTTGCACAGCAAAGGAAACCATTAACAAAACAAAAAGCCAACATACTGAATGGAAGAAATATTTGTAAATGATATGACTGATAAGGGGTTAATATCCAAAATATACAAACAGCTCATACAACTCAACATCAAAATGAACCCAAACAACCTGATTGAAAAACAGGCAGAAGACCTGAATAGACATTTTTCCAAACAATATATACAGATGGCCAACAGGCACATGACAAGATGCTCAACATTGCTAATCATTAGAGAAATGCAAATCAAAACCATAATTAGATATCACCTCACACCTGTCAGAATGGCTATCATCAAAAGAACACAAATAACAAATGTTGGTGAGGATGTGAAGAAGAGGGAACCCTAGTACACTATTGGTGGAAATGTAAATTGATACAAACAGTATGGATGTTCCTCAAAAAGCTAAAAATAGAGCCACCATGTGACCCAGAAATTCCACTACTGGGTAGGTGTCCAAAGTAAACAAAAACACTAATTCAAAAAGATATATGCACCCCAATGTTCATAGCAGCATTATTTACAATAACCAAGATATGGTAGCAACCTAAGTGTCCATCAACAGATGAATGGATAAGGAAGATGTGGTATATATATTAAATGGAATAGTACTCAGACATAAAAAAGAATGAAAATTTGCCATTTGCAACAACATGGATGGACCTGGGGGGTATTATGCTTAGTGAAATATGTCAGACAGAGAAAGACTAATACTGTATGTTATCAGTCATACGTGGAATCTAAACAATGAAACCAGTGTGAATATAACAAAACAGAAACAGACTCATATAGAGAACAAACAAGTAGTTAACAAGAGGAAGAGGGAAGGAAGGAATGGAAATATAGGGGTAGAGGATTAAGAAGTACAAACTACTATATATAAAATAAATAAGCTACAGGATATATTGTACAGCACAGGGACTATAGTCAGTATTTTATAATAACTTTAAATGGAGTATAATAAATAAAAATATTGAAAATATGTTGTACACCTGAAACTAATGTAATATTGTAAGTTAACTATATGCAATAAATTTTTCAAATGAAAAATAACAATAATTAGGATGTTATTTGACTGGAAACAAAACATTATTGTACCAGTTAATATGGATTAATAGAGAACATACACCCTGATTAATACTGACTAAAAACAAAAAAACAGATCAGAGCAAAACAAAATTAGAATGTTAGGTGATTGTTAATCTTGGCTCACCCACTTTTCTTATTGTAAGTTATACACATTTTGCACGTGTAGATCATAGTCCGATTGCTTTGCTTAGTTCTGTTTTGCAGACAGAATGAATTAAAATATGTTCAAGGTACAACTAATACATATGGAAGTGGGGCCCAGGCTCAAACCCAAATTCTGTCACCTTGATCTGTTTGGAGGCCTGGGAGGTAGCCTAGCATGAGTCTGTGTGTGAGGATTCTCTGAAGATTTATCCAGAGAATAAGGTGCTTCAATGGAGGAGGGAATGAGTCCACAGTGATCACTGAGCCCAGTGACTATGGTTTTCTTTGTTACTCAGCAAAGCCCCATGAAGTCCTAGGCCAAAATGAAGGTTGAACAAAATGAGAAGAACTGCTTTCACTCAAATCTTCATGACTTATTGGGAATGCAAGGCAGACCTCTTTTTGTAGTATTAAAAGGAGGAGTCACCACATTTTAGGGTCTCTAGCAGCTGAATTTGGACATTTTCTGAGCTCCTGAGACAGAAGAGACAGAAGTCAGACCACAGTGGCAATAGCATTGAGAAGGTTGCCTTGAGGCAACATGGTGGCTTTGGAATCACAAAGTAATCAAACACCAAAGATAGTGGCCAGTGAGGGATGCAAAAGGCCCAGATCGGAGGAAGGGTTAATGACTTAAGCCACACAAGGCTCTCAGAAATAATGGCCTGGGGCGCTTGGCAGCAGCCTTTTGGTCTCAAAACAGAGGACAAGTGTGAGCCAAAGAAATCTGATTTCATTGGTCCTTCATTGGTCCTTTCTATATCTCACAGCTTCCATAGTGTCATCCAAATAACACTCCTAACATGCATCCATAAAGCCAAGAGATAAGAGAAAGGAGGAACCTGATTTCTTAAGTGCTTCCTTTTCTAAGAAAACACAAGGCTATCTCTCTTTAATGATTTGCAATTAAAATCATTCAGGTAATTATGTTGAAGGAATAATGTATCTCTCATCTCAAGGCATCCTGAATGAGTCAGAAAGGAAATATTCTTGCGGGAGATAAATATACTTGTGTCTGTGGTTGGGCACACCCTCCTCTACTCACCTTTTCCTTTGTCTCCTGTCCCCTCCAAGGAACAAGAGATTTCATTATTGGACGTGGATGAGTCAGAGCCCCCTGGTGGTAGACAGAGAGGCCATGAAGGGGGCCCTTGTCTGGTAGATTAGACAGCCGCTGGTTCTGTGTTTATGAGATCTCTTCCTCTCACATGACTGTTAGCCAAGCCTCTTCACCTGTGAACCTCTACACTCTGTGCCTCAAAAATCACTGTCAAAACTCCCCAGGCAGCACCTTATGTGTGGAACCAGATTTGTCTTGGATCCTCTGTAAGTGTCCTCAGCCCCTGCCTTTTCCAGCCCCCCCTTCCCTCATCACTAGTTTAGGACACCAGGATCTGGCAACCTACCAGATACTCGTTTGCACTTAAAACATACACACACACGCACATAGAAGGAGAACAGAAAAGAGATGCAAAGCATATTCTGATCCCCTCTGAATGATTTCATGAGGGCTCTTGTGGATTTTTTTAGGCCCACATAGATCTCTCTGAGACCTGAAGCTCTAAGCCAGTGCCTCTGGCCAATGGGTACTGCAAAATCCTTTTTAAGTGTGTGTACACTGCTCTTCCTGCTGCAGAAAGAGCCTTTCTAAAGGGACCTGTACAGTTCCTTTCCAAAACTTTGAGCCCCAGATGTTCTCATGGGCCAAGAGCCGTTCTCAGAATTCAAAGGAGAGTGAGTGCTTTTATGGAGCTGAGTGATGGCAGGTGTCCAGCACGACTCATGTGGTGAAGTTCACTGTGCTGTGATTTATAAAATGTCCCCAATAAAACTAAAAAAAAATGAAAAATGAAAAATCTGTTCCTTATTTACCCTACAGTGAAAAAAAAAAGGCACCATAATGCATTTCTAAGAATGCTTAATCTTATGTGTGTGTGATCATAATCTTTTAAACACTTGCTAGCGTTTTTTCAGAAAAAAAGAACCAAAACATTTTCCCCACCTTGACTGTCACAAACAAAAAATAATGAATATTTTGTCCTATGAGAAGCCTGAAAGGCATTTAACTACGTGAAATTTGAAGGGGAAATTTGAAAGCTGAATTTTTAAAATTCCTACTTTCCAAGAAAAGACAAAAGTGGATCACATTTAAATTAATATTAGAAATCGACAGAGTTGAGAAGGAAGGACAAAGGAAATTCCAGTTTTCCTTTCTCCTAGTTTTTAAATATAAATCACTGGATATATTTTTAAAAGAATATGTATATATCCATTCACAGAATACTATACCCATGATTCAGTAACTATTTTTATATCACTGGCAGAAACTTGCTTCTCCTGGGCTCTCCAGCAATGGTAATATGAACCCAATAGAGACTTTGGTTCAGGGCAGAGGCAGAGCCGAGGGGGCCACAGATACCTCACTGGGTCTTTTCTGTGAGCAACTCAGTTCCCTGAATGAGCCCCAGCTTTAAAAGAGAACGTCGAACAGCTGAGCAATTAAATGTTAACTTACCATCAGGCTAAAGTAAACTGGAGTTTTGGAAGTCCTCAGGAAAAAAAGATGGTAACAGTAAGGCACTCTCATAGGCTTTACTTAACCAATTCAATATCAGATCTTGGATTTTTTAGTTGTAAGGGTGATGTATTTATTTCTGCTAAATACACAGAGTATCCCACACTTTTTTGGGATGTGGAGCAATTGGGAACAAAAATGTCTAATTAATGTCGATACTTGGCATAGACAAGAGGAAACCATTTATGGCTATTGTGAAGAGTCTTATAAGATACATCTAGGACAGTAGTTCTCAATGGGGGAGATTTTTCCCCATAGGGAACATTTGGTAATGTCTGGAGACATTCCGATTATCACAACCGGGCACTGTTACTGGCATCTAGTGGGCAGCGGCCAGGGATGCTGCTAGACTTCATACAATACACAGGACAGCCCCTCACAGCAAAGAACTGTCTGGCCCCAGATGTCAATACTACCACTGTTGAGAGACCCCGGTCTAGGGGGACAAAATATTCATTAGCATCATAGTGTCAAGGTTCATTTTTTGCAAGGTACAGGGTTAACGTCATGTTAAGCAATCCTTTTCTCCAATGAGCTTAGAATGATGACTACCAAAACAAAAAAAATGATGCTCCCCTTGGCAAATGTCCATGATGCCTCTTCCGTAACTAGGAGGAAATCAGCTGCAGCTCTCCATGATGGAGAGACTGAACTAGCATCAGAGTGCCCACCATCACCATTGACCACAGGACCAGAATCCTCCCCTTGCCATCAGGAGTCAAGCAATATCCAGGCCAAAGAATATTTTCAGTAGTATTTTTGCAAAAGCCAAAGTGCTATGGTGGACAGAATTAAAAACAAGAACAAGAGGAGAAAATTTGTTAGGAATTTCCTTGTGGGAGGGGGAGGGGTTGATACAAGACTAGAAGCTTTCATGGGTCTTTGGGAAAATGAGGGGATGATGAGGTAGAGAGACACATCTGGAAACTGGGACACATCCCTTGGGACTTTCCCTTTTGAGTCACTCTTTGTGAAGGCTTAAGTTTCCAAGGCTTTTTTCCATGTATGTTACTAGAGAACAATTTATATAAAGTTGAAATCTCTCTTCATCCTACTTTGGGCTGGTTTTGAGATATAGCTACTCTTTCAGTAAAAGCACTTCTTCATGTCCAAGAGTGAAGAAAACCAGCAAGACAGGGAAGTTCTTGAGAAAGGAGTGTGACCATTGGTGTACATCACTGCAAGAGTCCCTGTCCCAGCCCCTTGAGAAATGACTAAGGTTCTTGGCAGAGATAGTAGGACAATAGGACCAACAGACCAGTGACAGCAGATAATGAGCCTTCTGGAGAAGCAGTAAGACCCATTTTCCTCATCTCTGAATGCCCTCCCCTACAATATTTCAGCAAGAAAAAAACAAATGGGAGTTATGCCACTTTGTCACCCCTACATGAGCATCAAGGGGCTAATTAGTATAAATTGATTCTTCAGGAAATGCTGGAAAAAGTGGATATGATCACAGAAATCACAAGCTCTCAACACAGGCTCCAGAAGGATTTTTATGACAGTTAACTACTTCGTATTAACATCAGTCTGACCTCTGTCTCATTATTGATTGCATAGTACCTTTTCCTTGAAAAATTATTTTAGTCAACTTGGTCATTCACATAAAAAATTCCAAACCCTGATAGAACTCAAATTTCTTTATTTTCCCAATAGTCCATTTGGAATCATAGTATTTCAACCCGGAAGGGAATTTGGAGACTGTATAGTAATAGGAAAATCTTTTACATATGAGGTAACTAACAAAGGCTCTGAAAATCAAGTGTGTTACCCCAGGAAATGCTGAGTCATCTTGTCCTTTTAGATCCTGACTTTCTGATTCATGTGGTCATTTTCCCACCTAGGGGTAAATCTCTCATAAGAGGAGTGATATAATCAAAGTTTCAGATCCGTGAAACCATCATTAGCCTTATTTGTTTTTCCCAGTTAAAACATTGAATTTCATTGAACTTGCTGTGGTCAACACAAACTCTGTTTCATCGTTTGTGGACCCTCAGTTTCTTGCACTGATCCTTCAAAGCTGAATTAATTGAATCCAGCACATCCATTTTAGCAAGGAAGTTATAGAAAAGGTCTCTTACTATCCTCTAAGCATATTCCACTGAAGATATTTTTCCCTTGAAACAGATTTACACTTTTGGCACTCAAACCACATGTAATTACATTTAGTAGAATCCAGAGCAAGTTTAAAAACATTTGGAAGTGTTTCAGAGCAGACCTACCCCTAGCCTACATTAAATATCATCAGCTATCAAACAATCCAGAAAAAGGAAATGCTACTAAGCAATATAAAAATGAAAAGTGTGGGGGGGGGATAAATTAGGAGTTTGAGATTAACGTGTACACAGTACTATATATAGAATAGATAATCAATAAGGACCTACTGTATAGCATGGGGAACTCTATTCAGTATACTGTAATAACCTCTATGGGAAAAGAATCTGAAAAAAGAATGGATATATGTATATATATATAACTGAATCACTTTGCTGTACACCTGAAATTAACACAACATTGTAAATCAACTATACTCCCGTATAAAATAAAAATTAAATTAAAAAGTAAATGTTGTCATAGCAAAAACAAACCAAAAAAAAAATTGGAAGAAAAAAATGCCAACAGTGGTCATTGTTTTGGAAATTCATAAAACCAGAAGAAAGCTGGACAATTCACTTAACTCATCCCCATGTCTTTAGGCAAGGTTGCCCTAAATAGTCTGTACAAAATGCTCAACTTCTTAGACAACCTATTTCAACCAACAGTATTTGGCACCAATTCCAGAGAAGTAACTGTTTTTAATACCCACTGTGGCTCACCCACTTGACACATTTAGCATTCTAAACAATTTTATAAAGGATATCTGTAACTCACATATAACAGAAACAGCAAAACAAGATCACCAGCAAAATGCAGCCATGTGACAACTTGGAAATAATGTAAGGCACTCAGTTCAGGATTTGTGCACACACACTGTGCATAGAACAGTGGCTCACTGGAGATTGTCGCAGTTGCAGATCACCTGATGGGGACAGAAATTATTCAGGGCCATTAATAATCTCTGGGACATGTAGGTAAAAAATGCTCAAAAGTCATCAAAACAAATTCTCAAAAACTTAATGCCTCACTACTCCATTTATTATGGACATTATTTCATTTATTGTCCAGATAACTTAATGTCTTTATTTCTAACAGATTTGTTTTCAAATATGTTGATACTTTAGTTAGTGCTGAATGGTTTTAGTCACCCTAATATATCCTAAAGTCATGAACAATTATATCATTTTTTAGTCAGAATTTGAGTAAGAATTGTTATACAGCTGTGTATACTGGTCAATGGGGAGGGCATTACAGAAGAATTGGGCAGGTTACTTTTAAAATATGCTTTTATTGATTAAAAATAAGTTTAAATGTAATTATTGAGCCCATCCTATTTCCCCTGTATTTTTCTTAAATTCACTTGCTTTTATATTTAACAATAAATCTCTTGCTTTCCGAAATAAACTTCATTGATTTTAAAATTCTTTATTAAGCTCTTTTTATATTTGTGACACCAAAGTACATTTGTAAAGGGTTGATTTTTGCACCTGATCCTTAGTGATAAATGCAATCATATGAAGGCAAAAGAGGGGAAAATATGAGAATAGCAGTGCAGGCATTTTGAATTGATTGATACTAGCTTCAGGTCCACCATCACATTGCACAGCGGTAATGGGGATAGTTACAAGTCTCAGTTAAGTTACAATCCTAAATTTTAAAAACAGAATTTGAATCATGCTAACCAAGCAAACTAATGAAGGGTGTGGGTGTGTGAACCAATTTGGCTTCAAGAAAAAGACCACATTTTCTTGGTTTTCTGGTCCCAATTGTCTTTATCTTATTTATATTTGATGATTAACAAATCCACATTTTATCTGTCAACTTACTAATTGGATACTGCCACTTCAAACAAGAAAAAATAAAAGTTTAATGCAGTAAAAACATTTGCTGCATTGAAGATGTATCAAAAATATAATCATTCTGTTTTAACATTCACTTCCCTCAATTCCATGTTATGTCTTAATGTCAGTGACAGATGATAAAATTGTGTCTGTCTGCCACTTAAGCCTAAGATTTTATTGCTTCTTTCCAAAATGTTTAAGAGTCAACCATACTAATACATGGTGCTTGGCTAAGCTTTTAAGAGTGATCTCAGGGCTTCCCTGGTGGCGCAGTGGTTGAGAGTCCGCCTGCCGATGCAGGGGACACGGGTTCGTGCCCCGGTCCGGGAGGATCCCACATGCCGCGGAGCGGCTGGGCCCGTGAGCCATGGCCGCTGAGCCTGCGCATCCGGAGCCTGTGCTCCGCAACGGGAGAGGCCACAACAGTGAGAGGCCCGCGTACCGCAAAAAAAAAAAAAAAAAGAGTGATCTCACATTGTATTTGTATTAAGCCCAAAGATAGATTTCAACGTCAGTCAACAACTAATCAAGATAATTACTTTACCTTGTAGTAATCAAAGGTGTAATCCGAATTATATTTTGTTTTCCTATTTTTTGAAGAGCTAGCACTAAGGCAGCATATAAACCTGCCTTCCAGATTCCTAAGCTTTCTGGGGTGCCCTCACTGTTTATCCTTCATTACCTCTCCTGAACCTCCACTGAGCTTAGGCCCATGACAGCTGAGGAGAGGAAGCTACGAACATCCAGCCCAATACAAATTAAAGGTAAAAACTATTATCACAAGTGGAATTTTCCAGAAGCTGTTAACTTCCAGTGGTTTTTCAATTTTGAATAGGCTTATCTTCAAATCCGTTGCGAATAGCAAAGTAAATGAACTTTTATAGGATTATTCATCGAAGCAAGTCAAAGGAAGATGTGGTTAAGACCCATTTCTCACCTTCTGTAGGCTTAACAATGGCCAAAGGTATCTACAAATTAAACACATGGTTAAGCGGTGGAATGTGAGTGTGTCTGTGTGTGCGGGTGTGTGCTTGCACACAGCTAGTGTTACCTCTTATTCTTTTCACCCTCTGTCCCTGCCGCCCCTGACTTCCTACCCTACTACACCCACCGCTGCCCCTGACCTTCCTCCTCCCCTTTCTCCTCCTCCTTCCTGCCGCACCCCTTCCTCCAAATAATTTCTTTTTATCTTTTTGTCGAGTCGTAAAACACTGACTCTGTAGGATCAGACGAAATTGATTTTGTAATCATGCATTTAACGGAGCTGGTATAGGTAATCACTATCTATACTAGCTATGTGAGGTCCTTAGATTAATTGGGGACTGTATCAGGCAGATTAGCTACTTGCCAAATTTCTCATTTACCTAGATGTTCCTCAGATTGTGCCACTTAAATAGAATTCCTGTTGGGCGTTAGTCTTTACTTTCTCATACTGCATTAGGGAGGGAAATATTTTAATATCTTTTGCCTTGCTGATAAAGGGTTTTCCTTGTGAAAATGCTTTTTTTACCTAGAGTCAAGCAGATTACTTAATGTTTACAACTGTGAAGGTTTAGTGATACTTCTGCTTTTTTTTTTTTTTTTTTGCGGTACGCGGGCCTCTCACTGTTGTGGCCTCTCCCGTTGCGGAGCACAGGCTCCGGACGCGCAGGCTCAGCGGCCATGGCTCACGGGCCCAGCCGCTCCGCGGCATGTGGGATCTTCCCGGACCGGGACACGAACCCGCGTCCCCTGCATCGGCAGGCGGACTCTCAACCACTGCGCCACCAGGGAAGCCCACTTCTGCTTTTTAAAAGGAGGAAAGAAGCTGAATATTTGTTGTGGACTTAGCACAGTCTGGAGATCGGCGACCTTCATATACTCTGTCATTTGGCCCTTATCACAACTGTCTGAGGCTGACAGTATTGCTTACTTTTTGCAGCTGAGTAAACTGAAGACGAGAGAGGACCAGTTGTCAGAGCAAATTCAGGCGCGTCTTTCAAGCTCAGGGTTTACTATCAATGTGAAGGCCTTAGGTTTCTACATCAGGGTTCCTTTCCTTTCAATTCAATCAGTAATTGCATTGCTTTTTGGAATTATTTTACTTTACAGTGCTTTTTATTTACCTCAGGCTAAGTTTACAAAGACAATTTTTATATATGCATTTATTTACTCAAAACATGTTTATGATATCATATCCATGATATGCCAGGAGCTGTGTTAGATGCTGTGGAATCAAAGTAAATAACTCCATTGCCACATGTAATTCTCCTGCATTCTGGTAAAGCCAAGCATGTAATCGGATCACCGTGGTGAGGCGCCTGTGCAGACCCTCGCACCAGCAGAAAGGCAAATCTTGGCAACATGCAGGAGCATCAGTCCTTGAAGTCCACATCCGTATTGGATTACTGACTTTCTGAGAAGTTCTGAGAGAGCCCCCTGGATACCCCTGGACCTCAGATCTCGGCTCTTTTCCCCCATAATGTGCTTTACAAACTGTTCACTTCCTTTCCCAAGGAAACAACAGCAGTGAGCCAATTTTGTGGCTAGAAGTCAGTCTGTTTCCCTAGCTTTGATTTCCTGTATAACTTCAGGCTGCTCACTTAACCTTTCTTTGCTTTGGTTAATTATTTGCACGATACAGGTAATAGCTACCTTAGGGGCTGCTGTGGGGCTTAATTAATTAAGGTTTATAACATCTTTGAAAATGTAGCATTGAAGCTACTAAATAAGTGCAAATTATTATCATTATTAGCCTTGTCATCATCCTCCTCCATCTATTTCACGCGTAGCCAAGGGCAGTCTCCAAGAGGTGAATCATGGTGCTTGTCTTCAGGCCTGGCTCCATCTTCTAAGCTTGATTGCTTGATCTGAGAGTCTGACCCTAATTGCAGGCAATCAGAAATAGAGCAATTGAAATAAGTTGTCTGTCTCTGAAAAGACAAACCATCCCCAGCTTCCGCTTCCTTGACTCTGTTTCTGCTGCTAGTTGCCCAAGTTTTCTTCTGATCCTTACACAATCATGTCTATGTATATAATACAATATGTAGAAACCCTCCTTATCAACCTGACCTGGATCCCCTGGGAGTCCTGAGATCTCATCCCTCTAATTGTGTAAAGCAGGGGACTGAGACCGAGGACAGTGAGTCATAGATTCAAACTCAAAGTGTGAATGAGCCCATCTTTGGTTTAGCAGTTGAGGCTGTACCTGTATGCATAAGCCTGTTTGGAAAGAAAAATTACATTAAGCCACATAAACATTATTTTGAATAAGGTTATTTAGTAGCTGATTGCTAAATAGTTATTTGACTTATTTCAATCTGTTGTTTCTAAGAAAATGCTAATTATTACAAAAATTCAGTTATTTTAAATAGTGAAAAAATTTTACTTTTACTGATGCATTTCCTTGTGCCTTTTTTTTTTTTTTTTACTGGACAACTCTTACATATTCTTCATGCTCAAATTCTTCCTCATTTAGGAAAATTCCCTATATCACTCTAGCCTGTGATGGATTTCCCTCCCCTGCCTATGTGATAGACCTTGTCTACATCATTTATTTAGTAATTATTTGCTGCTCTCTGACAATCTCCCATAGTTTTCTTTGACAACTTTTTCAGATGTTTATATCTCCTTTTTTAAATTACTTTACACAGTCCTTGTGGGTAGTAAGAAAGGGGTGTACATCTGTGCATCCTCTGAAATGCCTAAGTTAGATCATTAGAAATGGGACTCAATGACATTTATTTTTTTCTTCAAATTTATTTGAGGAAACAGCTCCAGACTTTATATCCAAGAGATTATTTGTCATTCCCACTGAATATTATGTCAAGCCTTCTCTACCCTTGTCCCTTCCTCCTGGGGACATGGCTAGACTGCATTTTGTAGCATCTCTTGCAATTAGACTAGGTCATGTGATTGATGTTGGCCAATGCAATATGGTAGACATGATGCCATTGCCTGAAAAGGCCTATATGTATATTTCTCTTGCTCAAATCTCCCTGCTTGCCCGTACTCTCTTTATTCACTAGCAGCCTGAATACATAAAACCCTAAGGACCTAGAGAAAGGCAGTGCCGTAAGATGAAAAGACGGGTCCCCAAGCTACCACTTAGGGAAGAGTTTCCCAGGAGACTTATGTGACCTGGAAGACCTATGGTGGTCTGTTGCATAAGTGAGAAATAAACTTTCATTTTGATAAATCACAAAATTGGGGGGTTGTGTCCTACAAAAGCCTAGGTTGACTCATAAAAGTAACTTACAATCATCTTGTCCTTAATATATTCAAAACTGAACTCTTGTTTCTTTTTCCCCTTCATTCCCCAAATCCAGTGCTTCAGCAGTCTTATCCAACTTATTTCAAAGTATATGAGAAAACACAACAGATCTGTCCATATCTCTCCATTTTTCCATATCACCTCCATGATCTTACATTTCTCGTTATTTCTCATCAGGATTCTATAACTGCTTCTGCTGCTTCCCTTCTTACATTTTCCTTCTCTTCAATCTACCCGCTACACAGCAACCAAACTCATCTGTTTAGAATACAACTTAGACCATCCACTCCCTTACTTAAAATCCTTCAATAGCTTACCATTGCACCAAAAATAATATCCAGCTCCTGACTTTGACCTGCAAGATCCTGCATGTTCTGGCCTCTGTCTAGCTCACCAACCTCATCTCAGGCCACTTTCCAACTACCTACAAAGTCTAGTCACCTGGAATTATTGCAGTTTCTCTAACAATCTAAGTGTTTCTCTCTTCCAGTATCTTCACCCACGCTCTTCACCCACGCAGATTACCTTGTTGTGAAGGTTTTTCTCTTTGTTCCTCACACAGCCAGTTCCTTCCTACCCTTCAGATCACTATTTCAATATTGCTTCTTCAGACGGGTTTTCTTTGTTAACAATAAGGAAAGTGTCTACCCTTCAATATCTTTTATTGCAGTATTTTGCTTTTTTCCATGTTAGCAATTACTAGAATTTTTAATTTCATATTCATGTAGCACATACAAACCTCAGGTCACAAGTTCAAAAGTGCAAGAATCATAGCTGTATTTTCCATAAATGGATGCAATTTCCTTCTCTATTTCAAGACCCCATTCCATTTGTATATTGGTTATGATATAGGTTCCAGATGCTATAACAAAGAACCAAAAAACAGTGATTAGCATAGCTTTGTTAAACTTAGTGGGTCTTGTATATTACAATTTTTATTTCTCTCTCCTTTTATAGTCTGGGGATAAGCAGTCCAAGACCGATAAGCTCTTTTTCTGTCACTCTGCCTTCCTCATGATGAGTCTTCCACACCTGGGTACATGATACATGATGAAATGTAAGTTGGTGTGGTAGGTAAGGGCAGTGCATAGTTGAGGAAAAAACTAGGGGGAAAATAGCTCTGGGGTGCCAATTCCTGTGGCCAGTGGATGCTCTTATATCAACAAGGTCTTTAAAGGTTTCTAAAGGAGGTGAGATTTAGAAGGAGATAGACATTTTGGTATAAGATGTAGAAAAGGATGAAGAAAAAGAGAGGTTAAGTAAGTATAATGACAGTGATCAAAAATCCATACTTTGTTTTTCTCCCTCCCAGTTTGGATATATGGTAAAAAAACTAAAAATGCTATAGTAATAAGTACATGTAATATATTAAGAAACTATATTAATATAGTAATAAGTAATAAGTATAAAACAGTAAAAAGTACCTAATTACAACAGAAATGAAATTAGATGTGATTACAAATACATGAAATTACTACCGAGTCCAAGCTCACACTGCTCGCTGCACGACAAGCCAATAAATTGAGACAAGTTGTTGGGACAAGGAATAGAAACTTTATTTGAAAAGCCAGCAGACCAAGAAGATGGTGGACTAGTGTCCCAAAGAACATCCCTGTATTAGAATTCAGCCTTCTTTTATATTAAAAAGGGAGGAAGTAAAGTCAAACATTTCCTGGTTCCGGTCAGCCTCCAGAGGTGATGTGTTAATTTTTTCCTTCCTGCAGTCATTCACAGGTGGGCCTGGTCAGGATGTTTCCTGTGAGCTAAACAAAGGTATTTTAGTTTAACACTCATTACCTGCAAGGAAGGGTTCCCAGAGATGGGTCATTATGTATAATTTAAGCTTATAGGCAGCATCACTTTAGTGATCAACTTGTAATAAAATACAAAGGTTCTTCCCTATTACAAAATGATGAAAAATCAGGAATATACGTGGAATACGGAAAGAATCATTTTACAGAAGGAATGATTCTGAGCAACAAAGAATAACTTAGCCTGGAAAAAGTACTGCACTTAAAAAATCAACAGGGCTTCCCTGGTGGCGCAGTGGTTGAGAGTCTGCCTGCCGATGCAGGGGACACGGGTTCGTGCCCCGGTCCGGGAAGATCCCACATGCCGTGGAGCGGCTGGGCCCGTGAGCCATGGCTGCTGGCCTGCGCGTCCGG
>NW_021703774.1:16885093-16890770 GCF_005190385.1 Monodon monoceros | reverse complement strand
ACGATGCAGGGGACACGGGTTCGTGCCCCGGTCCGGGAAGATCCCACATGCCGTGGAGCGGCTGGGCCCGTGAGCCATGGCTGCTGAGCCTGCGCGTCCAGAGCCTGTGCTCTGCAACGGCAGAGGCCACAACAATGAGAGGCCCGTGTACAGCAAAAAAAAAAAAAAAAAAGAAATCAACAATTTTTTTCTGCCAAAGACAGACAAAGATTGTGGCTGAAAGTCAGGTTTTAAGTATCTGGCTAGAAGATTAGCATCAAAGTCACAGATCTAATATTAATTGAAGAAAACACTTGGAGTTTGTTTGAGAATTTGAAGTCTTTGTTGATAGTGCTGTGGTGGAAACTTTCATCACAAAAGTTACACAAATTTAAGGAGAGTGAATTTGAATCCAAACAATTGGCAAGATACCACATCTCTCAAGTTTTGTTTTTGTTTTGTTTTCTGTGCTGTATTATCTCTACTTAGCCACAAAGAGCTCTCCATCCCTATCACTTAAAGATCATTTCAACCACTGCTCTGTTTGGCCACCATTCTCTTTCTCTCTACAGCAATGGTGAAGTGGACACCTTTCCCTTGGTTAAGAGAAATCCATGGTTTGTTGTGTTTGCCAAGAACAAAAATGTTGGAAATCCAGATTAGCAGAGCTGTCACCATTGACATTTTTCACATCAACCACATCCGAAGGGCCAGGGTATCTCTCTGTTGGTGATCACATCAGTTCTTCCCAGGTCAGTACCACGAGTCGCCAAACCCAAAGACAAAGCCATCGTGTGCTAAGGTAACAGATGTGATATGCCAACTTAGATTCAACAGAACAGTTTTAATGTTCACATTAAATTAATGTCGTAAATTTGAATTTTTATTGCATTTTAGTGTTTAAAATAGACTTTTAAAGTTTAATTTGGCTTTATTATGATAAAAATGTATAAATGTAAAAGAGTCTATACTTAGTTTATAGTTAGTACGATATGATTCACATATGGGTATTCCCAGACTTTCCCAGCAAACTATTTGCTCACTTAACTTACTTCTGTTCCCTACTCTCCCCCACGCTCCAGAGGAGGGTCTGCTTTTGAGCAGATAAATGGAAAAGACAATACCATGGTGGTGAAGCCTAGCAGACTTGGCCCATCAATCATAATGAACTACTGCATGCAGAATTTAGTTACTTTATCTCCTGTCAGGGCATACTTAAGTCTGTTCCTTAAGAAAATTTTGAGGGGGAGACGTTCTCTCACCTGGGGGGACTGGTGGATGGACAGAGAGCAAGCCCACTGGTCAGCTTGTCCAGCATCCAATACCCTGGGGCTACTACCTGCTTCAGGTGCCCCTTGGGACCACAAACTGTGGCTCTATAGGGGCAAAATGAATGTGAGAAGTTTTATAGCTTTGGAGAATTCATCAGAGGGGAAATAATCTACCTAGTGATTTCGAAAATAGACAAAAGGTCTGTTTTAGAGAAAGTTACACAGTAGACAATATGGCAGCATGGAGGAAAGAAGTATAGTGGGTTTAAAAGCTTTCAAGTGTTAATATTTCATACGGAAGAGCTTAAAGCCATCTTATTCTCTCTGGACTTAAGGACAAGAGGAGCCTCTGTTGTTGGACAGAAAGGCTTCTTTAGTTTGATACGACTGGAGCATCAGGCATTTATGATGAGAGCCCAGGGAGGAGGCTAAGAGTTAGTGAGGAAGCCAGGTCAGGAGGGACCAATATTCAATCCTGAGTAGCTGTACAGTTTTTGCTAAATCTCGGTGTGACAGTTTGTGTGAATGGAATATCCAGTAAGTATCTTTCACTCAATATTTATTTATAATCTCTTGAGTTTCCTTTTTAAGTTTCCTCCATTATTCCCATGCTTTATGCTCATATTTTTTTCTAAAAAATAAAACTAAATTTTGTCAGAGGAAGGATTTCATTTTCTTGCCAATAAAAAGAAAAATCTTGAACCTTCTAGTACAATTTCATTAATAGTGAACTATAAAATAATATGTTAATTTTCATCTAGTTTTTTTTAATGTACAAAGACCAAATTGCTAATTAAAAGTTCCTAAGCATGCAAAACTTAGATACAAAGATTATTAGTTTATTAATAGAATAAACCTTGTAGTAATTTTCAGATCTCAGAGTCATTTATTACCTTCTTCCACAAAGAGCTAAATATAGAATTTCCTTACTCCTATAGGAAAAATGGATAAATGATTCAGACCACACATGAAGAATAGTTTTGCTGTGGTTTTTAGGTATATTCCCACATTTAATGATAAAAACAGAAAGTAATTTAAGAACATTTTCCATGTGTATTCCAAGTGGAAGATACCGCATCCTCTATACAAAAGAGCCAGCAGTTACTAATTCTGAAACGGGCAGTTAATTCGTATCTATGTGTACAAAAGCTCATGGGTGTCCAGGAACACAAAGACACACTCAGTGAGCCTACCAGAAATTTTACATTGTTTTTATTTGTGCAGTTTTTCAAATGCAGTATATTCCCCTAGGAAGAACTGCTTTCCCCATGGTTTCTGCATACAAATTGGATCAAGGCAGCCATTTGATTCCACTCAAAGGACACACACACACACACACACACAAACGACCAAACAACACAGGTGCATAAAATCTTGTGGATTCTCCAGCACTGTTTGACACATAAGAAAAAGCTCTGAAGTACATATTACATCAGCATTTTCCCAATACTGCAAATGCAATTCACCAAGTGGGACGTATCTAGGAAGGATTGGATGTGTCTGGAGAGAGGCAGGCGGTTGTTTCTTATGAGTTGTTATCAGTTCTCTCTCTGTTCTGAAAAATGAAGATTGTTTCTCAGGCCCATTAGATATACATATCTTGACTATGAATTCAGTTGCTATTTCCAAAACAATTCGCTTTTTTGAGGGGGGACAAGAACTTCAATTTTCTCACCCTCTTTTCCATTCCACCCCACTCCACTATTATGACCACTAGTAAATGAAGCCAGACAGTGAAGATGTTTTGAAAGTGTTCCATCTTTGACAAGGTAAAATAAAATATTACATGATTATGTATCACAAATGAGATTTTGATTGTGGCCACACAACTCAAAATGGTTCTGTTTTCGCTCTTAGTCTCTTATTTGTATTGCTCTCCAAGGCACAAATAAGAGAGTGAAAAGAACAAACAGCTTTCCAGGAGGATTTTTCTAAGAATTTCAACCAAAGATCTAAAAGATAATAGCAGAAATCAGATTCAAAAGAAACAAAAAAGGGAGAGATCATAGAATGTTCTGGAAAAGCAATTGAAGACTGTGGTCATCTACAGGCTACACCAAAGATTGGTAGGAAGCTGAGAAGTAGCTCACATTGTTCAAGGGAGCAAATAAAAGTTTTGTAAACAGGTGTCATTCATTGGGAATTTTAGGAAGCTCTAGGACTGATTGAGATGGTTTAGGCATTAGATCACTTTTCCATGAAATGATTCTAGCAGCTTTCAAGATGTGAGAGATGATATATTATTTTTGTATAGAAGCAAACTCTGATTTATTGAGGAGAGTATAGGTTAGGAAAGTGACCACCCATGCTTTCTTTTTTATCTTCTTTTCCAGATGTATTTTGCGTTCGTATTCTGTTGCTCTAATGAACTGGAGTATAATTTTGCAAATTTTTGCCCCCATGATAACATAAGATGTTTATATAAACCCTAAAGCACCTTTTAGACCTTAAATGACAAATTTGCATCAAAATCTAGTTAGGAAGGAATAGTCATTGTTAGTAAATAATAATTCATTGAATTCATCTAGGAGAGTGTTTTGTTTTTATGGGTCTTCCCTGATTATTAGTATAGAAAACTTTAAAAAATTTTATTGAAGTGTAGTTGATTTACAACATTGTGTTAATTTCTTCTGTACAGTAAAGTGACTCATAGATATATACATTCTTTTTCATATTCTTTTCCATTATGATTTATCACAGGATATTGAATATAGTTCCCTGTGCTACTATAGAAAATTTTTATTTTCAATCTATGAGGCAGAAAGTTAAACAGTCATAAACAAATTAAATAAGTTCAAATAAGGCCAAGATGGAACTGAAGTTTGGTCAGTTTAATTTTTGGCTACTCTTCAATTTAGTTTAAACCACAGTTATCACTGATCCGTTCAGTTGCATAACTCATCCTACTGAGGAATGTTCGTCTCTCCCATGCCACACAAGTAGAGCTGGCTGGACTTTCCCAGAAATGGGGATGCTAAGGAGAGTAACGTGGGCAGGGTCAAGGTCTAGGATAAAACACTTCTACCACGAAATTTGCCACAAGAACAAAGGTGGAAACCTTCTGATCTGTTCCACAGAATTCTTCTTCTTAAAATGTAATTAGCATATGATTTTATTGACTGTGTACTTGAGATTAAAACTGCAGATACATATTATCCTATATGAAAAAGAAGTGCTTCTTATTTTGGTCAACTTGATAACGTATCCTTAATGTTCTAGAAGAACTCTTTGGGATCCTGGTGCCTGGAAATGAGAAAAATACCTAAGCTCTAAATTTCACATATACTTAGAACATTCAGGGTAGAAGAGATCAGTTTCATTTGAAACTCTTTCTCAATTTAGTTGACAGCACTGGGGTATCATTTGACTTGCATGTTCTCAGCATATATTGGGCAGTTACTGGGCTAAATGAGGTGAAGGAGGAGTTCATGGTAAAATATCCCTGCCCTTGAGCAATGTATAAACATGTGTATTCTTAGAAGCTTTGTAAACATAGGACAATGTGCTGGTACATTTGTAACTCACTCAAATATTCTAGCAAACAAGATGTCACAAAGTTATATAGTATTCTCATGGCACAAAAATGTAGACATTTATGATGTGTTGTTTTATGTTTTCAGTGGATTGTTCCACAATAATTGCTGTGTGTGGGTAGCTGTGGTGAATTAGCATTGAACAGAGGGTAAGACATTTTCCTCTTCCTCCCATCCCGATAAACTAACTCCACCTTGCTACCCAGGCTGGTCTGCAAGGTTTATTCCCACAAGACTTTTCCCTTGACAAATTCGCACTTGCTGTCTTTGATTTTAAGCTCCAACAATCACCTGAGACATATTGTTTCACTTCTGTATCCCGCTCAAGTGCCTGTCACAGAGTAAAGTCCCAATAAATAGTCACAGAAAGGAGAGAGGAGGAGAAAAGGATGAAAGGAAGAGAGGGAGGGAGGGTTCTATGTTCTGTGTACATTGTGGTCACACTGAATACTGTGTGTAGCTCAAATAGTCATAGATCTCTCCCTGTGTTGTTGGTTGACATGTCCTGTTCTTAAGGTGACTAGAACAAACAACCTGTAACTAGGGAGCCAGTCACCATTTTAAAGATCAGATTCCAACAAATATCTACCTGTCCGATTCGCTGTTGCATGCTCCGTAAAATTTGGTGTTCAGAGCATTTGAACTTTACTACCTCAGGCCACTTTTTAATAATTTTTCTTTAAAAGGAGTACGTCTGGGCTTCCCTGGTGGCGCAGTGGTTGAGAGTCCGCCTGCCGATGCAGGGGACACGGGTTCGTGCCCCGGTCCGGGAGGATCCCACATGCCGTGGAGCGGCTGGGCCCGTGAGCCATGGCCGCTGAGCCTGCGTGCCCAGAGCCTGTGCTCTGCAACGGGAGAGGCCACAACAGTGAGAGGCCCGTGTACCACACAAAA
>NW_021703774.1:16849535-16884993 GCF_005190385.1 Monodon monoceros | reverse complement strand
AGGGGACACGGGTTCGTGCCCCGGTCCGGGAGGATCCCACATGCCGTGGAGCGGCTGGGCCCGTGAGCCATGGCCGCTGAGCCTGCGTGCCCAGAGCCTGTGCTCTGCAACGGGAGAGGCCACAACAGTGAGAGGCCCGTGTACCACACACACAAAAAAAGAGTACATCTAGTACTGAACACTAGGTAACTGTGTAATTTCAGTGTTCAGGGTGGTTTCATGCTTAGATCCTAGATTGATTGAGAACGATGCTTATATCATGTTTCTGTGACATAGATGTACGCCCGTAAAGGCAGTCCCACGAACTGGAAGGAAATAAGGAAAGGAATCTAGTTATGAAAAAATTAGACGATTGAGGAGGGGAGGGAATCTAAGACATGAGCAACTCACTCTCTACTCTCTTCCTGCACCTACTGTGGGTCTGTTTGCAGGGGACCTGCCCATCTTATTCCTACCACAGGAAGCCCACCTACATATCTGGCAGCTGACAAGGTGAGTAGAGTACTCAGGGCTCTGTTAGTTATGCATTACATAAGCGTGGGCCCTCTACTCACTGTGGAAGTTTTTTTGTTTTAATTTTTATTAGAGTATAGTTGATTTACAATGTTATGTTGGTTTCAGGTGTACAGCAAAGTGAATCAGTTATACATATACATATATCCACTCTTTTTTAGATTCTTTTCCTATATAGGCCATTACAGAGTATTGAGTGGAGTTCCCTAAAAAACTAAAAATAGAGCTACCGTATGATCCAGCAATCCCATTCCTGGGCATATATCTGGAGAAAACTATAATTCGAAAAGATACATTCATCCCAATGTTCATTGCAGCACTATTTACACTAGCCAGGTCATGGAAGCAACCTAAGTGTTCATCAACAGAGGAATAGATAAAGAAGATGTGGTACATATATACCATGGAATATTACTCAGTGATAAAAAGAACGGAAATAATGCTATTTGCAGCAACATGGATGGACCTAGAGATTGTCATAGTGAGTGAAGTAAGTCAGACAGAGAAAGACTGTGGAAGTTTTGATTGACTCAGGCTCCATTCGTCATGTTGCTGGGGAAGATCAGCTGGCTGTCTGCTGAGTGGTCTCTTAGGCCAGCATTTCTGGTAGTGAATTCTCCTTTGCTAGGCAACCGGTCCTCAAACTTTTAATATCAGAAAAGTTATCTTGCTAATATTTCATAGTTTAGTGGACTCAGGAGATATGGACAAATGCTCACACAACTTCCAAGACAACCTTTAAAATATTACCAATTATTAAATACAGCAAGTAATGTGACTATCACATGGACCCAAGGACCAAGATACATGTTTTGACATGATGGCACATTCTGTCCCTAAAGTCAAAACACACATAAAGCCAAATTTGTTATCAGAATTGTGCTTAATTAACATGGGATCAGAAAATAACAAATTAGCTGTATGATTCAAGGGACTAATACCTTCCAACTAATAATATTAGATATATCTGTTTCCACAGTGTTACATATATAGTTGGATGGAGGAATGAATAGACAGACAGATAAACACATATACATAGATAGATATAGATACACACATTCATACACATAAGTATATATTATATATACACATACATTCACATGTGGATAGATAGATATAGATGTAGATATAGACATAGATATAGATGATCTAGATATAGATAATAGATATGTAGAGATAGATATATCTCCATAGGATCAGAACATGGAATCGAATCTATGGGCCAAATAACTTGTCTTCCTTTGGGTAGAGATTGGAAAAGTACTAGCAGTCAGTAGCACACTTAAAACTTGGGAAAGAGGAGGACTGACTTTTGCCCTGAGCCCTCAATTTAAAAGGCCCCATTCTGAACTTCTTATCCATATTCATTGGGCTTGGAGTCTGTGAGGCCATCTGGAGTTCATGCCCACCCCACGTTCGAGACAGCGCTCCAGATATTAAAAACTCCCAGCTTCCCTGCCTAATTGTCCCTGAGCCTACTTCCAGGTCTCGCAAGGGCCTCTTGCCTAGGTCTGTCCTCCTGAGGGTGGTCTCTGCCACTGCTACACACAGCACTAGATCCCAAAGAAGTCAAGGGGTGAACGGAGCTTAGAGAGTATGGACTGAGACACGCACACCGGTGTGCATGAGGCCTCTTTTGGTGCAATTGGAGCAAATTTGGAAATAGAAGGGGTCGGGGTGGTGGTCCTGTCATAGGTTCAGGACCGGGGAGGAGAAGCTAGATCTCCCTGCCCTGCCAAGTTGCAGCTTGGAGTCCTAGGGGTACCAGAATTATAAATTCAAACCTACCCTGGAGGTCCTTATGAAGGTGTATTTTGTCAAGATAGAAGGTAGAAAATATTTAATCTAATAGCGTGTTAACCTGATTTATCTTGCCCAGGGTCCTGCAGATTCCATCCTGTTTTTGAACCTTAACCCCCTTTTCCTTCATTTCTAACCATTTTTCTCAGATATATTAATATCTAGTTTTTTTCTTAGATATATGAATATCTAACTTTTCTTGTCCATTTTATTCAGTGCTGCATCTCCAGTGTCTAGAACAGTGTCTGACACATGATAGATGCTCAGTAAATATTGATTAAATTAATGAATAAATGCTAATATAATAAATCCAGTTTAAGTCTAAACATAATTATATCATGTCAGGGAGACTTGGTTATTATGATGGAATTATAGTTCAGCTTGTATGGTGGAAAGTTATTCATGACATTAGCATTTTACAAACAGATGTAAGATGTTAGGTGTCATATTGATCTTTTCCCAGGTTAATTTGAAATTGTCTTTTCTTCTTTTTTTCCTTTTCTTTTCTTTTTTTTTTTTTATGAGAGAGATTTTTTTCCCTTAAGGTTGATAAGTTTGAAGGAGAGCTTATGAGAAGTTAGGTGAAAACTGAGGGTAGGAGAGAAATTCCTCGTCTCCCCCAAATGAAGTAAATTATGCCTTAAAAGATCACAGTCAGGGATGTTCTGGATGCTTCTTCCAGCAGCTTCCTGTGTAAAATGTCAGGTAAGCAAAAAAAAAAAAAGGCTATTCTGAAGAAGCAGTGCCTCATTGGACAATCTGAATGATTAGTAGAGTATAACCAGATCTTGAAAGTAGAGACAGAGATATAATACATGAGGAATTGAGAAACAATATTTGTATCAGTTACCTAAGGCCAGTTAGATAACAGGGAGATTATCTGAACAAAATCACATCTTTAAATGGACAGAATATTTATCTCCCTTTCTGTTATAAGCCATTGTGTCTCCTTTATTTTTTTTTAACATCTTTATTGGAGTATAATTGCTTTACAATGGTGTGTTAGTTTCTGCTTTATAACAAAGTGAATCAGCTATACATATACATATGTTCCCATATCTCTTCCCTCTTGCGTCTCCCTACCTCCGTCCCTATCCCACCCCTCTAGGTGGTCACAAAGCACGGAACTGATCTCCCTGTGCTATGTGGCTGCTTCCCACTAGCTATCTATTTTACATTTGGTAGTGTATATATGTCCATGCCACTCTCTCACAGCTTACCCTTCCCCCTTCCCATATCCTCAAGTCCATTCTCTACGTCTGTGTCTTTATTCCTGTCTGTCTCCTTTAAATGTTACTTGGCATTGGTGTGGGAAAGAGCCTAGTAGATGAAGAAGAGCCACAGAGTTATGGTCTTGTGTAACTTCTTACCAGTCCCTTTAAATATTTCTTATGTGACGTGGTGTTTCAACTCATCCTAGACTTTGTCAATGGGTGCATTATAAATCTCCTTTTACCCATTAAGATATTAAACGTGCTCTAGATCAATCTGAGTATAAATAGTACATGACAATCTTATCTGAAGCATGGAATCAAGATTATATTTGTTCTTTAATTAAATTTGGTCAAAGAGCTAGGGTCAGACATCCACTCAAATATGAAAAACATTCAAGAATCAAAGCTGTCAAAATATCAAATGACTATGAGATTCATCCATCCTTACTGTTGTGTGAAACAATAGTTCATTCATTCTTATTCAACTGTGAGAATATATTATAATTTATGTATCCATTCTACTGTAAATGGACATTTGATATTTCCAACTTAAGGCTATTGTAAATAGGACTGCTATGGATATTCTTAAGCATGCCTTTTAGTGCACATATGTACACATTTAGATTTGGTATATGCTTAGGAAGGAGTACAATTTCTGGGTCATAGGGTGAGTTTATGTTTATTTTTACTAGATAATACCAAACGATATTCCAAAATATTTGTAGCAATATTTACTCCCACAAAAACTATATGAGGATGAAAGAAGCCAGGTACAATAGAGTACATACTGTATGACTTCATTTTATATAAAATTCAAAACCAGGCAAAACTAACTGATGCTGGCAGATAGCGAACAGTGGTTATATCTCCAGGAATGAATTGAAGGGGAAAGAAACCGAAGGGAGTTTCTTGGATGCTATTAATGATCTATTTCTTGGTAACTAAAATGGAGAGTTCATTACAGCTGCATCAAAAAGAATAAAATACTCAGGGATAAATTTAGCCACGGAGGTGAAAGACCTGTACACTAAAGACTATAAGACATTGATGAAAGAAATTGAAGAGACAAATAAGTGGAAAAATATTTCATGTTCATGAATTAGAAGAATTAATATTGGTGAAATGGTCCATACCACCCAAAGCAATCTACAGGTTCAATGCAATCCCTTTCAAAATATCAGTGGCATTTTTCACAGAAATTGAGAAATAATCCTAAAATTTGTATGGAACCACAAAAGACCCCAAAGAGCCAAAGCAGTCTTGAGAAAGAACAAAGCTGGTAGCATCATGCTCTCTGATTTCAAACTCTACTACAAAGCTAGAGTAATCAAGCCAATTTTGTTTATGTTTTTTGGCATAAAAGCAGACACATAGATCAATGGATTAGAATAAAGAGCCCCAAATTCAACCCATGCATATGTGGGCAATTAATTTATGACAAAGGAGGCAAGAATACACAACAGGGAAAGGACAGAATCTTCAATAAATGGTCCTGGGAAAACTGAACAGCCACACGCAAAAGAATGAAACTGGACCATTAATTTACACTATACACAAAAATCAACTCAAAATAGATTAAGGGCTTGGACATAAGACTTGAAGCCACTAAATTCCTATTTAGGCAGTAAGCTCCTTGACAGCTGTGTTAATGATGATTTTTTTTTTTAATTTGACACCAAAAGCAAAGGCAACAAAAACAAAAATAAACAATTGGTACTACATCAAACTAAAAAGCCTCTGCAGAGCAAATGATATCCTCAATAAAATGAAAAGGCAGCCTGTGGGATGGGAGAAAATATTTGCAGAACGTATATCTTATAAGGGGTTAATATCCAAAATATATAAGGAACTCATACAACTCAATAACAGAAAAACCAGCAATCTGAGTAAAAAATGGGAAGAGGAACTAAATAGACATTTTTTCCAAAAGAAGATGTATAAAGTTACCAACAGAAACATGAAAAGGTGCACAATATCACTAATCATCAAGGAAATAAAAATCAAAACCACAATGAAATATCACCTCACACCTGTTAGAGTGGCTGTTATTAGAAAGACAAGAAAAAACAACTGTTGGCCAGGATGTGGAGAAAAGGAACCCTTGTGCACATTTGATGGGAATGTAAATTGGTGCAGCCACTGTGGAAAAAAGTATGGAGATTCCTCAAAAAAATAAAAAATTAGAACTACCATATGATCCAGCAATTCCACTTCTGCGTATTTATCTTAAGGAAACAAAAACACTATTTCAAAAAGATATCTGCATCTTTTTGCAGCATTATTTACAATAGCCAAGACAAGTAAACAACCTAAGCATCCATCAATGGATAAATGAATAAAGAAAATGCATCATATATATAAATATAATGGAATATTCATTATAATGAATTATATTCATCAGTGAAATATAATGATATATATGTATATATATAATATTCCACCATATTTATGATCCATCATGTATATATGATGGAACATTATTCAGCCATTGAAAATAAGGAAATCCTGGCATGTGCAACAACATGGATGAAACTTGAGGGCATTATGCTAAGTGAAGTAAGTCAGAGAGAGAAAGACAAATAGTGTATGATCTCACTTATATGTGGATTCTTAAAACAAAACAAAGCAAAACAAAACTGAAGTCATAGGTACAGAGAACAGATTAGTGTTTGCTGCAGGCAGGGAGTGGGTGGTGGGCAAAATGGGTGAAGAGGATCAAAATATACTTAAGCAACAAGGATTTACTGTACAGCACAGGGAATTACATTCAATATCTTGTAATGGAATATAATCAGAAGAAATAACTGAATCACTGTGCTGTACTCCTGAAACTAACAGAATATTGTAAATCAACTCTACTTCAATAAAAAAGTACAGGGCTTCCCTGGTGGCACAGTGGTTGAGAGTCCGCCTGCCAATGCAGGGGATATGGGTTCGTGCCCCGGTCCGGGAAGATCGCACATGCCACGGAGCGGCTGGGCCCGTGAGCCATGGCCGCTGAGCCTGTGCGTCCGGAGCCTGTGCCCCGCAACGGGAGAGGCCACGATAGTGAGAGGCCCGTGTACCGCAAAAAAAAAAGTACAGACTTCCAGTTATAAAATAAATGTCATGGAGATGTAATGTACAGCATGGTGACTATAGTTAATAACACTATAGTGCATATTTTAAAGTTGCTAGGAGAGTAGATCTTAAAAGTTCTCATCAGAAGAAAATAAAATTGTAACTATGTGAGGTGATGGATGTTAACTAGACTTTGTGGTGATCATTTCACAATATATACAAGTATTGAATCATATTGTACACCTGAAACTAATATAATATTATATGTCAATTATACCTCAATAATTTTTTAAAATAAATCAAGTAGACAGATGATCCTTAGGAACAAAAAAAAGTTCATATTTTGAACATTCATCAAGCTGTACACTTATGATTTGTGAAATTTTTGTATGTTTTTATAAACTCGGTAAAAGGCTCTTTAAAAATATATCTATTAAATAAGCTGCTTTGCTTATTTAAGGAATGAGGAATCTAATCCTCATTTTAAGCATTGGTTAGACAAATAGTTGGTAGGAAATTTAAACATTTTACAGAAGATTGGATGAAGTGACTTTTGGTTATGTAATATTTTGACTCTTAGGTTATGTAATTTTCTGATGCTAGGCTAAAATTTCCAGTATCTTCAATCATTCTTCAGATAACTTGGTTTCATGTCCATCCACCATCATGACCAATTTCTTCTGAAGGCAAATGGTTCTCCAAGAACAGATCCATCAGCTTTTTTGTTCTAATTGCCACATATTATCCTCAGATTTTATGAAGTTTCACTGAAGTGTTTTGGTACTTCTGCTGTGGGTCTTTGTCAGACAGTCCCCAGTAGCAGAAAACTGGAGCCCATTTACCCTTCATGTTGCCCACTTCTCTCCCTCATTTTCCAAGCTGTGCCAACTGTTCAGTGTTTTGGGGCTGCTGTTGACATGTTGTTTTCTATTTCAGTCCTTTTGGTTCTGGGCCTGTGAAGGGAATACTAACAGAAATACTAAAAAGAAAAGGAGTGTAAAGGCAGGCAGAAAAAGAAAGTCCTTTCTTACAAAGGGAAGCTAGGAGTAATTTGATGGAGGAGGTCACAGCAGAGAATCCAAAGCATGGGATTCATGAGATAAAGTGACTCTCAGTGAGAACAAAGTGTGACAGAGGAAACTCAGTCCTCAAGAGGTCCTGGTAAACTATAAATATGGAGCACAACTAAATTTTAAAATCTTGCTTGGAAGCTACTAAGAAAAATTAAAATATAGACAGTTTATATCAAAAACAAACAAACAAAAAAAGAGTTTAGGAAGCTTCCTGAAGATTTATTCACAGACAAAAAGCAATTTACCCCTTTATGTTCAGGTTGGGGTTTAAAAGATGCCATCCATTTCACTAGGTGCTACTGAATACCTGGAATACAGTTCCTATTTATACATATGTTTGACTATTCCTGTCTTGCCTTCTATGAGGCCTTCCTATATCCGTAGTTACCTATTTTTTGTGTGCCTTAAATGGATTTCTGTCACTTGGAACCAAAAGAATACTAGTACTCAAATTGGCAAATGTTTAAAGAAAAACAGAACTTTGGAGAAAATATGGAACTAACTCATGAGGGCTGGGAGCAGTGAGTATTTCCCCATTCTAGGATCAGAATGAAAAGCAATTAATTTTTGGTAACGATTACCTGATTTCTCTCTTGGGATTGGATAGTATGCTCTTTGAGGCTGAAAGTTTAAGAATTTTGTGGGAAATTATTAGATTATCAGAGTTACTGAATATTTCTCATGGCCTCCATAGACATATTTCAAGAGGGCAAGAAGTTCCTGTCCAAGGTTACTTTGCTGAAAAATAGAATCGGAAATAACAGGGTAAGTATAAAACTTTGTTATAAGGAAGATCTTAAAGTGCTTAAGATCAGATCATCATTGGCTTTCTGAGCTGCAATATTAGTATAGTGTTTTTTAATAGACTCTGCTTCTGATGCTAAAGATAACACAGGGTTACGGTTTAAAATATAAATACACAGAAAAAGAGGAGGTGAATCAGAGAACCCCAATTTCATAGTCTCTTGCTATCAAAGCACCTTTTGATAATTGCTATAATATGTAGTTCTGGTTGGGAATTAACCTTGGCATTGGATCATTCTAGAACTGTGCTGTCCAATATGGTAGCCATTAGCCACATGTGGCCATGTAAATTTAAATGAATTAAAATTAAATAAAATTTTAAAATCTAGTTCCTCATTGGCTCTAACCACTTATCGAGTGCTCAGTAGCTATATGTGCCTAGTGCCTACCATATTGGATAGCACAAAATAAGAACATTTCCATCATTGCAGGACATTTTATAGGATAGCTCTGATTTAAAATAAATTCATTTATGGGAAAAAATATCTAGCTGCCCCAAGTCAGCCTACTGTGTTTTATTTATGCTCCAAGGCTGATTAAGTAAATATTAGGAAACTGGACAGTGTCTTGAGTTTGTAGTTCAGTCCATATTAGACGATACGATTTCCTATAGTGCTAATTAGTAAAGAGTGTCTACGATAGTGATATTGAACAACAGCCACTTCAATTCTTAGGGTAACTGTATGATCAAAAAGATTCTTAGGGCTGAAAAAAAGATGACTGCATTTCTCAGCATCTTAGGCAATTCACAGTCACCAAAATGACCACCAAGAGAATTAAACAGGTAGGGGACAACCCGAGGATTCCACAATGCCTTTTTCATGGATGGTCCTGAAAACCACAGGGGAAATATTTCCAGGAGTCTGATCTTGGGGTCCGTATTGACCATTTATGAGGCTTAGTTAATCGTTAAAGAAGTAAGTCACTCACCCAATGTCCATCTTGCTACCACCATCTATAAGTGTACAAGGTATGGTGTGCTCCTCTCTCTAATTTTTCAAATGGGAATTTTCACTGCTGCCCTCTTCCCCTTCCCACCCCACACACCATTGTATACTGGGCTGTATTTGGGGAGGATGTTAAGTCCATATATTTTATGCATCTCAAGAGCCATATTTGAATCTGACTGAGCCAGCTAGAGAAGGAATCCTGAGTTTCTGAACTTATAATGATCATATCACTTATGGAACATTAACAGGATGTAATCTCTAGTTGTCTTATTTTGAGTTGGGTTGAATGGACTTGAGGTTCTGTGTGGAACAGGTGAATTAGGTCAAGCAAGGGCTCATTAGGAATTTTGTATGCAAATGAGGAAATGCATGTGTTAGAGCAGCCATAACTTTTTAGTTGTGAATAATTCCAAATCTGGTAGAATATCTCTCCACAATCTGACATGCTATTGGTTTTTTACAGCATGACCGCTCTTGGCTCCAGTAGACTGGCCAAACTGTCACTTATCCTAAGGCTTTTCCCAGACTCTACCCTGTAGCCAGAGCTGATCAGTCTAAAGATGAGCACCAGACCTAGGCATGATAAAATGAAGTAGAAAAGTCGAGAATGGGATCATGAAAATCTTTCAGAAAAAAAGAAACTAAGATTAGGAAACCCAAGTCTAGTCATAACTCTGTCAGTTTATTCAGCCTGGGACAAGTCACTTTATTTCTCTGGACCTAAGTTTCTTCGTGTGTAAAAAGAAGGGTTTGGTACTAAAATATCGTTATCTCCTAGTGTATTTTCTATGGAATGTTAATGACCATTGTGCAAGGGAAAAATTGTGTTTGTCAGATCTGCGTTTACTGAAGTTTCTTTGCAGTAGGACTTCTCAAAACATTTAATAAATTAATGTGCACTGTGAATCTTCTAGAAAGATCCAAATGTGCAATATTTCTTTAATTTCTTTAATATCAGATCATTTTCTTCCCAAGGAGCCTTTCACAAAGCGATGTTTCCATGGAACATATTCTGAGAAATGTAGGGTAAGATCACTGACCCTTTACTGCTCCAAGATCCCATGGATTTCATGGTCCCAAGTTTTTTTTTTCTAATTTTTATTGGAGTATAGTTGATTTACAATGTTGTGTTAGTTTCAAGTGTACAGCAAAGTGAATCAGTTATGCATATATCCACTCTTTTTTTTTTTTTTTAGGTTCTTTTCCCAACTTTCACTGGCTTATGGCACAGCCCACTGGGGAAGAGAGCATTTAATGTTGGGTCTACATAGTTTGAAATCAGCCCCTCACTTCAGTTAGAAATCTTGTGAGGCACCCAGATGTGTTGCTTGCATAGTGCCAAACAGGCAGCTTGACTGGATTTTTGTTCAGATCAGGCGAGCCTGTTGGCACGGAGTAGACAGAGTATGCATTCCTGGCCGCCTTTTCCATTAGCCACGCAGCAGCTGCAGCCCATGGCTGAACTGTTCTGCGTCTTAACTGGGCATGTGTCCAGTAGCACTGAAGAATATAGACAGGGAAGAGAGGGGTGATGGATTCCCTTTTAGGATCTGAAGGACAGCAAGCTACTACCTCTCCTAAACTAAAGCAATCCTAGAGCACTTACCCAAGGGTTCCAACATTTGAAGATATTTGAAAGGTCATCTCACCCGCCTACTCAGTGGATACCTTACTTCTTTTTTGTCACACTGTATTGGATATTTTCATTAAGAAGCACACTAACTACAAAACAAACTAGTGTACCCATAGAGATCTAATAGGCAGAAAATGCTCCTTAATTGGGGGTTAAAATGTGACTCCCTACAGATTTCATCTGTTGGTTTGTTCTACCTTCTAAGGTCATTCAGAATGAGCCTAAACCTGTCTGACGTGACAGACTTGAAAATCAGAAGGTGGGTCACCTTGTAGTTCTGAAGATCAGATGAAATGCCAGTGAAACTGCTTTGAAACTGTCCAATGGCGTGACAGGCAAATATAGAGTATTATGTTGAGCATGTGTCATACCCCCCTTGTACTGTCTTCTCTCAAAGTTGGGGTACACAGTTTTTGCCTAGGTCACAGGATATCTGTATATACAGCTAAAAGAATATCTATATAGCTAATTATGCAATATATGAAACATAGTGCTTTTGTTAGCATAGGAGTAAGTAAATATTATAATTGATGTTGAGAAAGATAGAAATCCCCAGATATATATGCAGCAGCTGTAGTAAGATCATACACTGGCAGTGAATCATTGTCTGAAGGTGACGTATATAATAAACTGTGTAATGGTCAGTGGGTGAAGCAGTCAGAGGAGGGGCCTAGCAGGGATCAAACAGTCTGGGGAACTGTTTGATCTGTTGCCAACTTGGTCACAGATATCGATGACAGAAAATTCTATGAGATATGCATATCATTAACTTAGTAACATAATATTTTGGTCTCTACAGTGTTTCTCTTGAGTGTAGAAATGTAACTAACATGTGTTTCTGCCAACGAAAGAGATTTTTTTAGGTGAATCACTGTAAAACTTGGGGGGAGTAAAGAGCTTTCAAATATTTTAACTACAGAAACTAGACATGCATTAAGCAATCCTTTTGAAGTTTTTCATGAATCACTTCATACCCTAATGGACTTGGGGAAAAAAAAAAAAAACCTTGGAACGTCTATAGATAAATTGATGAGTTGCTCATTTGGCTAAAGCTTTTCTCAATACCCCAAATGTCAGCAAAATAGCAAATTAAAAGTTTCTGGAATCTTTGGTTTAATAGAGTTTGTCATTTCTTCTGTTCAGAGGAGAATTCTATGTATTTTGACTGCATCCTGAGGAAAACGTAGGCCAAATGATTCTTCTTCCCATTTTAGCCATTTTAATAGATCATCTTTATAGATTTATGTGTTATCTCAGAAAAGGAGTTCTTTGTTATTACCTCAGCCAATTTGCCTCAAACTACCATTCCTTTTCTTGGACAGTTTTTCACTAAGACTTTTGTCAGAGGTAAATGATCAATCATTCTTTACACTTAGCAAATCACATACTTTCTAGTAAATACTTTGGAAACAAACATATTGAATCCTCTTTAGTCTCCTTAATATTTTTTCTCAGAAATTGAATTTTATTTGGCTTGTTTGTTGGCATGGAACTGAACACATCACTTAAAATTACCAAGAGTGATCTGAAAAATATATATGTAGAACAACTTATATCTAAAAGTTGAATAGAATAGACCTCCATTATTATCTGTAAAATTTTCCATCCAATGCAGGAATATAAAGAATTTCTGACAGGTTAATATTCAACCAACCTTCCTTCCTCCCTCCCTCCTTCCCTCCTTTTCTCCCTCCCTCTTCTTTCCTTCCTTCCTTCCATTTGTCTGTTAAGTTTAGATAGATAGATAAATGATTGATAGGTAGATAGATAGATAGGTAGATTCTGACAGGAATCACAAATCTCTGGATCAGAAAACAGATTGTTTATTACCTACAGAGTATTTTAGCATCAGTTTTCCAGTCCCCTGTAGAGCAACACAACAAGGGCAGATGTGCTCTTGAACACTTATTAGGGTCGTACCATAGTAGCGGAGCCCAGAAATTATGAGACTAAATGCTTATATAGGGTGGCTGGCACATGAACCCATCCTCCCTTCCAGAAAGAGAAAGTCCTTCACTCTGGAATATAAACAAATCCCTGAGGAGGGGAGGAGAAATTTCCTGGGTTTTTACTAGCCTGGGGTGTAAACAAATGGCTCTAGGGTAGACAAGTCTTAAATCATATTCATTATACATTATCTTTCACATCCAAGACTTGCTTTTTATTCAGTCCATCCTTTCACCAAGTTTACTAGTGTTCATTTTCAGATAGCCTGTACCATGCAGAAACATGGAAATACTCATTCTAGTGGTGAAGGCAAAGCATAAACAAGATAAAATAAGTAAAGTATAGTGTACTTTAGAAAGTGAAAAGTGCTAAGGGAAAAAACTAAGGCAGAGAAGAGAGACAAAAGTGTGAAAGTTGGGTGGGGCAAGTTGAAATTCTAGGGAGGATCAAAGATGACTGAAAGCTGTCATTCTACTGTGTGCCTCAATTTCAAATTACCGAAAACTTCGAAATTAAAGGAAAGATTTTAGGAAATTTTCTTTAATAATTTAGTTTGCTGTTGATATCGTTGTCTTTTTACCCAGAAATTCTCTTTACACCTCTCTAGTCTTTTCCTCTGTCTACACCAGCTGCCATTGTAAGAGACAGTTGACGTGGGAAAATCTAAGGCCCCCATTTGATGGGAATTCTTAACAATTTTGCCAGAGGACACAAATCAAGTTAGAAAAAAAGACCTCACCTCCGAGCACTAAAAAGCAAGAATGTGTGAAAATTTGACAACTTGGAACTAAAATGAGGAAATCCCAGATGTTTTGATGCTATTTGTGTTTGGCCACAACAACATGAAAGTGACTGAGGAGCATTTGCCATTTTGTTTATCCTAGGGTGGCTTCGCTCGCCACCATCCAGTGCCGAGTCATGTCTCTCTGCTCTCTTGCGTGTGCTCAGAGAATACAAGCTTATTTTACCATTAACCTAAACACACCAAAATGAGTAGGACAGATAGACTTCAAGTAATATCACACATTTTATTCCAATTCCAAAGTAAATTATTTTTGAGTTATTTCTTTCCCTGACACAAATAATTGTGACTTGATTAAATGCAGAGATTTCAAGTGACAACCCTGGCTATTTTGACCTTTTTATTGGGAAATAGGAGATAATATGAAGACGACTCTTGATATTTCAGTGTAGTCACCTGTCAAAATTCTGAATGAAACTTCATCTCTCAGATCACATCTCTCTTCCCTCATGTAGCCTATACCAATCACACCAGTTCACCCTGAAATCTCTATCTTTTCTTCCTCTGGCACTTATTCATACATGTCTAGATTTGTTCAATGTTAATGTTTTGCCTTATTCCTCTAATAGGTAAGATCCTTAAAGATAAATTTTTCTTAGGTATTTTCTTTTTTTTCATTTGTGTTTTTTCATGTATTCAGTTAAACTTGAATAAATGAATCCCTCACTTCATAAGGCTTCATGACAGTCACAGGAACAAAGAGAACAGACTGACAATTAATAAACTGAAGTACAAGCCTTTGAAAGCGTTCCCATAAGCCTGCTTTACTTAACGTGAAACAATTCCTCACTGGGAATGAACATTTTTTCCCAGTTTTATTGAGATATAATTGACATACAGCACTGTGTAAGTTTAAATGTACAACATAATGATTTGTCTTAATACATCATGAAATGGTCTAGTGAACATTCATCATCTCATATAGATGCAACATTATAGAAATAGAAAAAAATTTTTTCCTTGTGATAAGAACCCTTAGGATTTACTCTCTCAGTAACTTTCATTTATAACATACGGCAGTGTGAATTATCTTTTTTGTGTTGTACAGTACATCCCTAGTACTTATTTATCTTATAACTGGAAGTTTGTACTTTTGGCTGCCTTCATTCAATTCCCCCTCCTCCCAGCCCCCATCTCTGGTAACCACAAATCTGATCTCTTTTTTATGAGTTTGTTTGTTTTTAAAGTATAATTGACCTGCAACACTATGTTAGTTCCTGGCACACAACCTAGTGATTTGATATTTCTATGAATTTCAAAATATCACCATGATAAATCTAGTTGCCATCTGTCACCATACAAAGATATTCATTTTCTTATGCATTTTCAATATCCTTCGTTGTACCTAACACAAGTTTTGCTCAACAACTGCCTTCTGGTTGATGGATTAATTCTTCTTCTTACCTCGCTTGTGGCAGCACCCTTTCTGTTCAGCATGGTAGCAGTGCAGTGTCACTGTGCATGGGTGGGAAATGACAGAAACAACTAGACCAACTGGAGTCCAGACATCAGGGGCAGCGGTGAGGTTGAGCCTATGTTTTCCTCTAGAAATTTAATGGTTTCAGGTTTTAAATGCAGGTCTTTACTGCATTTTGGATTAATTTTTGTGTGTGGTGTAAGATAGTGGTCTAATTTCATTCTTTTGTGTGTGCTGTCCATTTTTCCCAACACCATTTATTGAAGAGACTGTACATTCTCCAGTGCATGTTCTTTGCTCCTTTGTCATAGATCAATTGCCCATATATGTGTGGGTTTATTTCTGGACTTTCTAGTCTGTCCATTGATCTACCTGTCTGTTTTTGTGCCATACCATACTGTTTTGATTACTGTAGCTTTGTTGATACAGTTTGAAATGAAGGAGTGTGATACCTCCAGTTTTGTTTTGCTTTCTCAAGATTGCTTTGGCTATTCAAGATATTTTGAGTTTCCATATAAATTTTAGAATTATTTGTTTTATTTCTGTGAAAAATGCCATTGATATATTGATAGGGATTGCATTGACTCTGTAGATTGCCTTGGGGAGTATGGACATTTTAACAATATTTATTCTTCCATGAATGTGGAATATCTTTCCATTTATTTGTGTCTTCAATTTCTTTCATCAGTGTCTTATAGTCTTTAGTGTACAGGTCTTTCACCTCCTTGGTTAGACTTATTCCTAGCTATTTTATTCTTTTGGATGCAGTTGTGAATGGGATATCTTTCTGATATTTGTTATTAGTGTATAGAAACACAACATATTTCTGTATATTAATTTTGCCTCCTACAACTTTACTGAATTCATTTATTAATTATAATAGTTTTTTGTTGGAGTCTTTAGGGATTTTCTTATATATAGTATCATGTCATCTGTAAATAATGACAGTTTTACTTCTTTCTTTCTGATTTGGATACCTTTGAGCTCTTTTTCTTGCTTAATTGGTCCATCTAGGACTTTCAAACCATGTTGAATAACAGTGGTGAGAGTAGACATCCTTGTCTTGTTCCTGATCTTAGAAGAAAGACATTAGGCTTTTCACCATTGAACTAGTTATGTTAACTGTGGGTTTGTCATATGTGGCCTTTATTGTG
Organism: Monodon monoceros; assembly: GCF_005190385.1. Classification (NCBI taxonomy): domain Eukaryota; kingdom Metazoa; phylum Chordata; class Mammalia; order Artiodactyla; family Monodontidae; genus Monodon; species Monodon monoceros. The sequence goes on along the minus strand of NW_021703774.1, from coordinate 16,868,626 downwards.
TTAAGTTACATTCCCTCTCTATTCACTTTGTTGAGAGTTTTTTTCATAAATGGATGTTGAATTTTGTCAAACGTTTTTTCTGCATCTACTGAGATGATATATGATTTTTATTTCTCATTTTGTTAATGTGATGTATCACACTGATTTGCAGATCAACATAATTTCTTATGGCCTTTGCATTTGTGTCATACACATAAAGGTCTGTCATACACTGGGATTATAAAATAATTTCTTTCTCTATTAATTTTATGCTTTAATATTTTTACAGTGGACTCTTCAATTTTCTCAAATTCTCTTGTTTTAAGTGATAAGATATGAATTCATTTTTTTCCAGATGACTTCCCTCTTGTTCAAGGACCATTTATTGAATCATCCATCTTCTCCTCCACTGTTAGATGATATATATTATATAATGCCACCTTTACTATATAGTGAATCCTTAGGCACTTATTTATTTCTGGAATTCCATTTATCTGTCTGCTCATGTGCCAGTGCTGCCTTTTTTTAATTGTTGAAAAGTTTAATAGTTTAAAAATATCTGATGGGCTATCCCTTTAACAATACTCTTCATTTCTGAAGTTTTTCCTTTTAAAAATTTTATATGAATTTTAAAACTAGTTTCACAGGAAAAATTATTGTTATTTATATTGGAATCAAGTTATATTTATAGATCAGTTTAGGGAGAACTTGTATTTTTATATTTTTTTCCATCCAAGTCTATTTGTCCAACACTTCCTTTCTCCATTGATAGCATGTTAACATTTCCTTTATACAGATTTTGGGCCTTTCTTGTTGAGTATATTCCTGAGTATTACCTTACTACTTTTCTTTCTTAAGGGTACTAACTACATAGTATAACAGTTAAAACCACAGCCTATGGATTAAGACTCCCTACACTTAAAATGTAGGTCTGTCACTTATTAACTGTATAAACACAAGCAAGTTCCTTAAACTCTCTTTGCATCCATTGTCTCATCTGTAAAGTACAGTTGTTTTGAGGATTAAATGCAGTAGGCCTATGAAAGCCTTAGAAGAGTACCTGGCACATAATAACATTCAGTATTCATCAATAATAGCATTTAATATTAACTCATTGTCGCTATTGTAGATGATTGTCTTTTTCCATTAAATCTTCTAACTCTTTATTGTTCATATAAACAGAAACTATTGGTTTCTGTGTATATTTTGTATCTAGCCAGCTTATTAAATTCTCTTCTTGTCTTCAATCATATTTTCAAATAATTTTCTAAGTGTATAATTATACAAGCTTCAAGTAATATTTCATTTCCTCCTTTTCAATTTTTATATTCAAATTTCTTTCTGTTTACATTAGTTAATATTTCCATGAAAATATTTAAAACTTTAAATTTATAAATGAAAATCACAGTCTTTCTTCCCTTAGTTTCGTAGAGTGCAGTTTCTCTTGGTAATCTGCTTACGGTACTTTGGATAGTCTTATTCAAATTTCAATTAATACTTATAATGTAATGGCTTACAAATTACATATCCATCCTAGATATATTTTCTACAACTTTAAATCTACATATCCAACTTCCTATCAGGCATGTCCATCAGAACCTCATAAATACTTATTATCAACATGTTCAAAATGGAAGTCATCCTTACACACACACACACACCCCCCACACACACTTTCTTTTACGGCAACCAGATAAATATAGTAACTAGAGCTAGATACATAGGTTTTATCCTCAGTTCATCCTTTCTCCAATACTTTAAACCCATTAGCCACTCAGTTCTGTAGCTTATACTGCTCAAGGTCATTCCTTCTCCTCTAACTGAAGTTCTCATTTCCTTTTACAGGGACTATTGCCACAGCCTTGTGACATCTTAGTAAGGTGATTATGTATCACAGTTTTCTTGGAATTTAGAGCTTTCCCAGATGCAATACTCTTGGTACTAAAACCAGAAGAGTCCCAGGCAAACTGGGATAAGTTGGTCATCCTACTTCCCAGCCTTCAATATCATCCTCTTTCAGTGACTGAAAGTCAAATGTATGTTATGGGCCTTCTCCCCAGGAATAGTATATAGGTACACAAATTTTGTATGCAGTTGTAGGAGTTTAACAGACCCTCTGAACCTATAGGTTAAATGATCACCGATTTGAAAGATTCGAGTTTGAGTTTTTAACTAATCCTTCAAATGGCTGCCAGAATAAGCTGTCTAAAACCACAAAACTGACAGTGCTATTTTCCTTCTAAATGTATTCTAATAGCTTCCCATTGCCTACAGAGTGAACACCAAATTCTACAGCATACTTGCAAGGTACAGTTGTCCCTAAGTATCCGTGGGGGATTCATTCCAGGACCTCCCATAGATACGAAAATCTGTGGATGCCCGAGTCCCTTATATAAAGTGATGTAGTATTTGCAGATAACCTACACATATCCTCCCATATACTTTAAATTATCTCTAGATTACTTATCACGCCTAATACAATATGAATGCTGTGTAAATAGTCACCAGTGCATAGCCAATTCACATTTTGGGTTTTGGAACTTTCTAGGATTTTAAAAAATATTTTTGATCCTTGGTTGATTGAATCTGTGGATGCAGAACCCACAGATACGGAGAGTGATTGTACTCTGTGATCTAGGACTTGTCTTCATTTATCAGTGTACTTCCTGGGACTTGGTTGCTCATACCCTACACTCTTGTCATATCAAATGACTGACAGCTTCCTGAAGGTGCCAAGCTGCTTCATGCCCAAGTATTTTAGCACAAAACCTCCTTCACCATTCTCAGAGTGGCCTTAGAATACCTATTCTAATTTGGGAAATTAATTCAAAGATCTTCTCCTCTCTGAAACATTCCCCTCTCAAATCCTCCCAATCAATTAATTGTGTCTCTTTTAGTTTCATCACTGGAGTTGGTGCACACTTGTTGTAACACTTATCTACTGAAATTATCTTTTATTAGCCTTTCTCTGAAAATACATCAAGATTGTGGAGCAGGCACAGGATGGTATCTTATCCTACTTTATATCTCTAGCAGCAAGCCTGACACATTCTAGACAATCAATAAATAATTGCTGAATAAATTAATGAACAAAAATGGCAGGAACACAAGAATCATCTTACTCATGGAAAGGCAGTTAAGGAGGTTAATCTATACCTCATTACTTTAAATTGTGTGTACTTTTAATAATGATTGTGTGAATTAACTAAATGTCACCATTACCAATTTTCTCATTAACATAGGGACATGTGACACCCTACGCTTCTATTATTAGTATTCTATATTTTAGGAAGGAAAGATGCAATAATGAACCAAAACTGCTGCTTTTTTTATTGCAACTGAGCCTTCCCTAGAGGTTTCACACTAGACCGGCTTAGAAAGCCAATCCAAAGTAATTTGTGAGAGAGACTGGAAAAGATCATAGCAGCTAAAAAGAAAGTAATTTCCAGTACTAAAGAATTACATTATCAGGGATATAAAAGTCATCTTTGCAATAATTTTCTGAGTTCCCTACTTTGTCAAAATTCAAATCCTTAACAAGAAATTGGTCAGACTGTTTTTATCATTTTGAAACCTACTTTTTGTTCCATTTTAAAAGCAAAGTAAATAGCTATAAGTTAAGGTGCCCAAATTTGTGTGTAGCTTTAACAAAAATTACACCACCCTTATAGGTCCCATGATTTACAGTGCATTACTAACACACAATTCATCAAATGCAAATAAAACTACATTTGCAACTCTATAATTTGGATGAGCTCACAGTTTACTCTAGCTCCATTCTGTTGGGTACTGTTATGCCTCCCTAATGAGCTTTATATACTGTGTTGCTCTTTGTTGTTTGCCTACACCTCCAGATGTTAACCAAACAAGTTGGAAAGTAAAATACCTAATTAACTGTTCTGTTTTATTCCATGATGAGACATGCCTCGCTGCAGGTGAGGGCTGGCAGTGCACAGGGTGAAGACTTGGGTATTCATGGGGGTCACTGGGAATTATTTATGCTCATCAGAGTGGGAAGCAAATGAGAAATTACTGTTCTTAAGAGAGAGTTGAGAAGAGATCAGCTACTAGATGTCAAATACAAGTAAGCAAGATACAGATGAAGAAGCTCTAGCACGGAAGCCACAGATTAAGAAGCAAGAAGACATTTGGGATCAAGGGCACAGGGAGTCTCGTAGGTAAAAGGGTGAGTAAGTCATGTCAAGAGTAAAATCATTAATTAGAATATGTCAGGTGACTAAAACTCAGTCTTTACTTTCTGCTGTGCTCTTACAAGTTGAGGGATCGTAGGGCGAGTGTGCCTGCTAATCCAACTCCAATGTCCATTTAACACTGTACTCTTCTCCCCCAGCTTGGGCAGGCTTCAGGATGTCAACCTGCAGTGGGAAAGGGGGCGTAGACAGCTTTACCCCCTCCTCTTCCTGCTCACTTACTGCTATTTTGCTAACTCTTCTACTCTTCAGTCCTGCTGTAGCAGAAGGGAAATGAGGACAAAGAATAGGCTGATCTTTACTTGAGCTGGAGTGCTTCATGCCTTCTCTCTGGCAGCTGGTTAAAATGTCATCCTGGAAGATAATTTTGGCTGACTCTTTCTCTCATGGGTGGCTTTTGTGAGCTCTTTGAGATTTCTGCTCTTATGCTGACCCAGGGGATTACAGCTCTATTGAAAGTGAACACCTGCCACTTCCACTCTCTATCTGAGGATACACCCTTCGACCTCTTTCTGCTGAGTTTGGCTCACGTCTCCTGTCAACCGTGTTGATTAGGAATCATGCAGGATCCCTCTCCTATGTCACTGCCTTTCTCCAACAGGGAAACACTGATGCCTCCCTTGCCTTGACAAACTCTGAGAGGCAGGGTGATTCCCGAACTATAACACTGTTGATTCCACCAACAGAGCAGTTGGCTGGTAGAAAGCAGATTCCAATCTATGCTTGATAAAGCTTTCTTATGCACGAATCAGACAGCAGTCTTGTGTCTCCTGATGGCAGGACAATATCTCAAGCTCTCTGAGTGTAACCCCTTTCTCTATGTTTGAAGCAAGAGGGAGCACTCACCATGCCTCCTTTACAGAAGGGAAATGAAGACGCCAGCATAGCATCAGCTCTCTCCGAAGAGGTCTCCACCATAACGTTCTCCTTAAATCTTCTCTCTGTTCCATCTTTATATTCTTGAATTTGTTGAAGCTTCCAGAAAAATGTAATAGATTCTTGGAGGCTTTCCTTTGTAAATCAGCATACAACGAGAGGTGATCTGTCTCACACTCACTTTGGTGTCCTGATACTTACCAGGAAGAGTTTCATTCTAAATTTCTGTTCCTTATCTTTCTGAAACCAGCAGTTCTGAAACTTGATTCATATTAGAATCACCAGCAAAGATTTTTAAAATGTGGATATCTGCCACTCCCCTCCCTCAGCCAGAGATTCTGATTTAAGTGGTCCAGGTGAACATTTGTACTTTTTAAAAATCTCTTGATTTTAATATGCAATCAGGGCTGAGAACAACTGATATAAGCAAATGACAATTTATCTCTTTAGCCAACAGTTTTGGATGAAATAGCTCTGTATTGATTTTTTTCCTCTATTTTTGTGGACAGAACTCTAGGCTAATCCCTCCAAAAACTATTCCTTATAAATTAATTTTTAAAAAATCTCCCACGTGAATTCTACCAAGGACTTATTGTGTTTATAGAAGGATTAGTTTTTGTACCAGTTTTAACTCAGATTGTTAACATGTTTGTAGCTATTTTCACTCAATCAAAGTGGAAATCATACCATTAGCTGTTGATCAGTTGTATTTGTCAATACATATTAGTGTTCACATGTATGAATATTTCTTCTCTGTTGAATAGGTTAAATTTATAAATTTCCTCATAATTTCAATCATTTTAAGGCATTACAAAAATAAGGAGAGAGGGAGAGTTAAGGAAAATCAATAATAACAATTTTTCTTTGCAAAGAAAAAAAAAAAAGCCCATCCAAAGCAAAAGAATGCACATGAAATGCATCTGAAAGAAACACATTTCTACCAGTTCTGTCATGTCTAAGGTAAATTCTCCAAAGAGAGTAAGATGGTCTCCTGATATTCTTATTCCAGGAAGTTTTTCAAATTTTTCTTAAAGTCTTTCTTATGTTGAAAATCAGAAAGTTCTAATGTACAGAGCTGAGCCTAGTTGTCTAGTATTATCCCATCTTAAAGCCAAGTGCCTTTAATATCCAATTTTAACTTTAAAGGAAAAAGAAACCCATTGATTATTTTTCTGGATAGGGCTGATATTCTCAAACATCGTTAAAACACACAAAAATAAATACAATAAGCTAGTTCTCTGCCTTCTGGTGCAAAAACCTTTTAAACCAGCAGTTCTACCTCTAGGAATTAATTCTATAGATGCCATCTGTGTGTGTGTGTGTGTATGTGTGTATGTCTGTGTGTGTGTATGTGTACACAATGGGTTTAGGCAACATTGTTCGGAATAACAATGAACATGAAGCTAAATATAAATCAATGTGAAAACAAACAGTGGTAAAGCTATTAAACAAGATGACAGAGTTCTATGTATGCTGATAAGGAATAATGTCTAAGGTGCTTTGTTAAGTTTAAAAGGAATGAAGTGTTCAATATGTTCATGTCTCAGTCTCTAGGTCAGATAGATAGATAGATAGATAGATAGACAGGCTACGTGAATATGTTTCTATACTGCATAATAAAATTTCTGGAAGGATATGCAAAAATGAGTAACTAAGGCTCCTCTCTAAGGTATGAGTCTAAGATACCATCTGGGGAGGATACTTGCTTTTCATTATATATCTTTTTGGACTGTTTGAATTTTTTATCATCTGTATGATGCAAGTCAATTAAAAAAAAAGGCATTCTATTACAGCTAGTAACTAGTGGTTTAAGTTACCTTTAGTGATTTAAGACAAGTTTATCTTTGAAAGATCTATACATTGAAAACTATAAGACTCTAATGAGAGAAATTGAAGAAGAGACAAATGGAAAGATATCCCATGTTTATGGATTAGAAGAATTAATATTGTTAAAATGTCCATACTACCCAAAGCTATCTATAGGTTCAATGTAATCCCTATTAAAATTCCAATGGCATTCTTCACAGAAATAGAAAAAAATCCTAAAATTTGTAGAAAATCACAAAAGACCTCAAATGGCCAAAGAAATCTTGAAAAGAAGAAAAAAGCTGGAGGCATCACACTTCCTGTTTTCAAAATATACTACAAAGCTATAGTAATCAAAACAGTATGCCAGCATAAAAACAGACACATAAACCCATGGAACAGAATGAAGAGCCCAGAAATAAACTCCCACATATATGGTCAACTAATATTTGATAAGAAAGGCAAGAATACTCAAAGGGGAAAGAATAATCTCTTTGATAAATGGTGTTGGCAGACTTAGAGAACGAACTTATGGTTACCAGTGGGGAAAGGGTGGAGGGAAGGGATAGTTAGGGAGTTTGAGATTGACATGTACACACTACTATATTTAGAAAGGATAACCAACAAGGACCTACTGTATAGCACAGGGAACTTTGTTCAATGTTATGTGACAGCCTGAATGGGAGGGGAGTCTGGGGGAGAATGGATACATGCATATGTATGGCTGAGTCATTTTGCTGTGCATCTGAAACTATCACAACATTGTTAATCAGCTATACTCCAACATAAAATAAAAAGTTAAAAAAAATAAGTTCAGCAATAAAAATAAATAAATAAATAGTATTAGGAAAACTGAATAACTACCTGCAGAAGTTATTATACCACTCACAAAAATTAACTTAAAATGGATTAATGACTTAAACAAAGACCTGAAATTTAAAACTCCTAGTAATAAAGATAGGGGAACAGCTCCTTTACATTGATCTCGGCAATAAAATTTTGGTTGTGACACCAAAAGCACAGGCAACAAAGGCAAAAATAAATAAGCAGGACTATGTCAAATTAAAAAAGCTTCTTCACAGCAAAGGAAATCATCAGTGAAATGAAAAGGCAAATTACAGAATGGGAGAAAGTATTTGCAAACCATATATCTGATAAGGAGTTATATCAAAAAATATATAAAGAACTTATACAACCCAATAACAATAATGACAAAAACAATAAAACTCCAAACGATCCAATTAAAAAATGGATGGAGGAACTGAATAGACATTTTTCCAAAGAAGACATACAGTTGACCAATAGGCACATGAAAAGATGTTCAACATCACTAATAATCAGGGAAATGAAAGTCAAAACCACAATGAGGTAGCACCTGCTAGAATGGCTATCATCAAAAACACAAAAGGTAACAAGTGTTGGTGAGGATGCAGAGAAAAGGGAATGCTTGTGCACTGTTAGTTGGAATGTAAATTAGTGTAGCCACTATGGAAAACAGTATGGAGGTTCCTCAAAAAATTAAAAATAGAACTACCATATGATCCAGCAATCCCACTTCTGAGTATATATCCAAAGGAAAGGACAACAGGATGCCAAGGACATATCTGCACTCTCATGATCATTCATTATTCACAATAACCAAGATATAAAAACAACTAAAGTATCCATCAACAGATAAACAGATAAATGGATAAAGAAGATTCATATATATACATATATATATGTATATATATATGGAAACAGGGAAATGTTAGAGTACAACTCTGCAGTTAGAAGAATAGGTTCTAGGGATCTAACGCACAGCATTGTGATTATAGTTAACGTTATTCTAGTATATACTTGAAAGTTGCTAAGAGAGTAGACCTGAAATGTTCTCACCAGAAAAAAAAAAAAAAGGTGATTATGTGATATGATGGAGGGTTAGCTAATGCTACAGTGACAATCATATTGCAGTGTATGTGTATCAAATCAGTGCATTGTACACCTTTAATTTACACAATGTTATATGTCCATTATATCTCAAGAAAGCTGGAAAAAAGAGACAGGCTTATCTCCATGTTCATACATTGCATTTACACATTCATTTCTTTATTCATTCAACAAACATTTTGAATGCCTACTATATTAACTGAACGACCACCAAAATCCTATTGCTTGGATGGAGTAAGTTGTGAGAAAAAAAGAGTAACAAAAAAGGGTCTAAACATTTCCATTCATTCACTCATTCATTAATTGACTCTGAATAAATACTATTCAATAAACACCTAACAAAAAAATAAATAAACACCTATCAAGTTCCACATAAACCTATATAAGAGGGCTGGTACATACCTCATCTATAGAAATTGCCCCAAATGGCCACAATGAGGACAGATTCTAAAATGTCCATCAAGGCAACCTGATACCATGTCGCAAACGCTATGTTTCCATGTGCAGCCCTGTGGCAGAAAAATGGGTCCATTCTTTTATTAACTTGTTCGTTAAAGACTTATTGTTTTAACTCTCTATGGGCTTTTTCAGAATACAAAGTTGTACAAGACATACCCCCTACTATTAGATTTATTTGCCTTATTTTTTGCATTTTAAAATTTATAAAATATTTTCATTTATTACTTCATTTGATTCTTAAAAACAAAACAGAACCCTGTGAAATAAGCAAGACAGGTATTGTTTTTCGCATTTTGCAAACGGAAATCAAAATTTTGAGAGTGAGTGTCTTGCTCATAGTGGTCGAGATGAGAGTAGAAACCAGTGTGCTTTTTGCTGCTTGTACCACAGACTTAACATCTGTCACTCCCACATTTTACTGTGGGAGTAATTGTATCTGTAGTTGGCTGGTTCACTGAAGAAGCCCTATAAAGAGGGAATCACAAAAGTGATGCATGCTTACCTCTAACTATTTCAATTTCATAAAAGTACATTTATTCTCCAGTCTTTTTCTTGTAGACCCATGCCTTTTTGTTATGCATGGTCAACTGATTAAAATTCCACCTAGTCCTTCTCATAGACTCACACCCATAATGCATCCATCATCTATGATTTCTCAATTTTGGTTCCTTTAAAGTGAGGCTGAAATTACAGAGATGTGCAAAGTATTCTGAATCCAGAATCCTTCTAGATGTTTATAATTTCTCCCAATCTTTTACAATCATCTTACCCACACCTAATTTAACAGAAGTATTTGTAGTGACCCTCCTCTTCCAAGTATTCCAAGACTTTCCAAAGTATTCAGTGTAGCTTTCAGTGTAACTCTCCTTCTGGGCTCATATTTTATTGCTTTACACCCTACTTAGTTACAGAAACAAGTGCATTTGGCACAAACGCAGTTGAGAGCAAGCGTTGTAAGATAACAATGCAAAGGCACAAACAGAAATGTTGCGGAAGAGCCAAGAGCTGTGAACTATGGCTATCAGTCCGCATGATTTACAAAGAGGGTGGAGAGAAATCACTAATCTGATGAGTTTGTTAAATAGAGCTCAGTTAAGAGAACTTCTACAACAATAGGCAAATAAGAAGCTGCCCTCAAAGCCTGTTTATGTGTGACTGGAAGTATCTTGTACCTCCCGCAGCAAACCTGTAGATTCCTCAAATTGTTATCAAGTTGCATGCAGAACATTCACCAGTACTGAAGAAAAGACCGTTGCAGCTGGGTAGTCAGGAGTTTGACTTAGGCAGGAGGCTAAAGATAATGTTTTTCTAAGAAGCACTCGAGAGTGTTTGCCCAATCTTAAATGTAAAATCGGTCTTGATTACAAAAACTTCAGATTCTTAAAACATAGCTTCTCTAGTGGAGTAAAAGGAATAATGACAACACTTTAACTTCATTCTAGTTGTCTCAGAGAGGGCTACTCTCTCTACTTCCCAGCATAGGGTTTATTATATGGTTTGTGCTTAATACACATTTGCTGAAACTGTGACCACAAAACCATATTTGTTTTTTTGTTTGTTTTTGTTTTTTACTGATGTATAGTTGATTTACAATGTTGTGTTGGTTTCGATATTGAATATAGTTCCATGTGCTATAATGTAGGACTTTGTTGTTTAGCTAATTTATAGTCTGTATCTGCTAATCCCAAACTCCTATTTTATCCCTCCCCCTTCCCCTTTGAATTTGTTTTTTATGTCTGTGAGTCTGAAAAAGCCACCTTTGGAATAGATAAAAATTTGATTTGTTGGCGTGTTTAAGTTTAGGTCCCTCTCCTTATACGTAAATATCTGCTCAGTCAGTTCTGTGTGAAATGTAGCAATGTGGCGATAATAACTTTATTAAGTGGGAGATGTATTGGGGAAGGTAAATGTCTGGATCATCAAGAAAAATTTCTTTTGACACCCTCTTTAAAATTTTACCAGAAAATATGAACTTTATTCACCATGTGATTATCTAAATACTCTGACCCATGGCTGAAGAATTGGCAAAATGTCCTTAAAATCTTTTCTTTTTTGCATACGAGGAACCCCATTGTGACTAGCTGTTCTAGACTGTTCTTATTTGTTAAGCTTTTGGGTAACCACCTTCCACGAAAAGTTGTGTGGCCTGTCTCATCATCATAGTTTCTGTGTCCTTTCGGTTCAGAGGCATTAGAAGGGTGTGGTTTTCCCAGTAAACCCTTGTTTGGACTAAACTCCCTTTGTCATTTTCACAGCCAAGAACTTTGTAATAATAATTCTTGTTTGGAACAATTTTAGTCAAGTTCATTTGAGTCACGATGTTGTGATTTCTCCAAAAAGTGCAGAATCAAAGCTATTCTTATGGGACATTTAAGGAATAGTCTTTCAGCTCTTATGCTGAATGGGATTTAAGTGAATAATCCAAATAGAAATAGGAGAGCGTGCAATATTACAATTTGCAGGCAAAGAGGAATGGCAAATCCACTCCATGAAATGGTTGAATTTCCCTCTTCCTTGCCTTTTTCTTCTCCTCTCCTTTTTTCCCCCCTTCTTTTTCATTTTTTCCTTGCTTTTTGTCCTTCTTCCTTGACTTTTTAGCCCTTTTCTTTCATGTAATCTACTTCTGTTTTCTCTCCCTCATTCCCTCCCTTCCCAGCCACTCTCTTGGAGTTTCTGGCAAAGGCTTCTCTGGAGTGATGGGTGAGCTGCCATAGCAGGTATGGTTCTCAGTGACTGAGCTTGATTAGGCACGATTCAGAATTGAGACAAAAATAGGAAGGAAAAAGGGAAGAGATCTGGAGCAGGGTACCTTCTCAAATGGAGCAAGATATGAGGAACACAACATAATGGTCAGCATACTTTTTGTGAGTGGAATTGGGATGCCTGCACCACGGTTTTCGGGGTGCAGGCTTGGTGATGTGCAGTGGGTAAAGCCTGGGGTGAGCTTCAGGGGGAGTCCTCCCTTTCCCTCACTCTTCCTATTCCATTGCCAGGCTTGTTTCTTGCTTTCTTTCCCTCCTTCCTTTATTGTGTTTTCTTCATGAAGCTATCCATAGACAGGGTGAAAATTTAAAACATTTAGGTACAGGAAGTATCTCTCATCCTTACTTTCTGAGTTTTTCATCTAAAGTGGTTATTGCATCAGCATTACTGAATGCATTAGAGACATCAGGGTGAAGTAAACACCATGGAGGAGACCTTCGGCGAGGAGGGAGACTGACAGGCAAGCAAATCGTTAGAGCTTGGTGTGATCTATGGTGTGAAAGGTACCATTGAAACGCTATGGCAAGGCAGGAAGGTAGTTATCTGCTCGTGGCATGTTTCCAGGAACAAGGAGAGGAAGGGAATTCCAAGAGGGAACAAGGGGAATGCCAGAGATTTCCAAACCATTGGAGGGGAGGCACAGCCTGGCTTGAGGAATCTCAGTCACTGTTATTGAAGATCCTGACAAGGATCTTGGGCTTGATTCTCTGAGCCAGTGCTGGCCTAGGCTGATCAGGTATTAGTGTGAGATAAAAGGGCAGAATGGCAGTAAGCCAAACAGAGAGAGATAAATATCATATGATATCGCTTATATGTGGAATCTAAAAAAATGATACAAGTGAACTTATTTACAAAACAGAAATAGACTCACAGACATAGAAACAAACTTATGGTTACCAAAGGGGGGGAAGGTCGGGGGAGGGAGGGTTAAATTAGGAGTTTGGGATTAACATATACACACTACTATATATAAAATAGATAACCGACAAGGATCTACTGTATAGCACAGGGAACTATACTCAATATTTTGTAATAACCTATAAGGGAAAAGAATCCGAAAAGGAATATATATATATATATATATATATATACACATATATGTATAATTGAATCACTGTGCTATACACGTGAAAGTAACACTATATTGTAAATCAATTATACTTCAAATAAATAAATAAATAGATAGATAGATAGATAAGATTATAAATTCATCATGTCACCTTTCCTGGCTCTAATCCCCATTCAGTGTAATTCAGGGGAGTCAGGAGGGCTTGGTTCAAATCCTGGCCCAGCCACTTACTTACATGACCTTAAGTACATTAATTAATCTTTCTGAGCCTCGTTTTTCTTGTCAATAAAAAGATGATTCATAACACACACACACACACACACACACACACACCAAAAAAGAATGGCAGGGGGCAATCACTCCAGTGTTACCTATGGGATAACCTCTGATAGCATTAGTTATTGCTTCACATATTGAACTTTATCCTCAATTTTTGTCCCAGTCTAAAAAAGTTTCCGATAAACTGCTATATATAGTACCAAACAATTGATAGATTACGAAGACATTGGAAATGTAGTCTCATTTGCGCTTTTAAAGATTAGCCTATCAGTAATGTTTAGATGTTTTACAGAGCAAGATGGAAGGAGTAAAAAACATTGAGAAAGCTATTCCAACAGTCTGGACCCAATACTCCAGCCACAAAAAAATTGCTGGGGACTTGAACCATGTTGGGGGCAATGAAGATGGAGACGAAAGAATATAGTATCAGGATATTTAGCAAGTAGATGCTGATGGATCTAGTGATTATTTTGATGTGGAAGTTAAAGGTAAAGAAGGAATGAAATAACCAGTAAATATCATTATACAGGGAAAGATGGGACTCAGTGCCATACCAGCAGCAGCTTCCAGGTATGTGAATTCTAAATAAATTTCCCATCTTTATACTTCAGCCTGGATAAATATCCCTGTATTTGTAATATGCTAGATTTGGCAGTTCCTCTGAGAAACACAGATTTTTAAAAAAATTGTTATCTTGAATATCAATATGTCACATAAGCCTAGTGTTATTAAAACAACAATAACAACTTAGTTTTAAAGGTGAAAAAAAAGATTGCTATGAATACACTTATGCAGGAACAGTGATCTCTGTTTTGAGTATATCAGGCATGGTCTTTACCTCACAATCAGTAACTGCAATTCTTCAGACTTGACTGCAACTAAAGTTTATTCCAAATAAACAAGTCACAGAATGGCTAAGTGATTTGCCTGAGGGTATATATAATGAGCTGAATTGTGTCCCCTCTAAATTCATATGTTAAAAATTTAACTCCTAGGACCTCAGCATTTGGGGATAGGACCTTTAAAATGGTGATCAAATTAAAATGAAAGCATGAGCGTGGCTCTAATCCAATATGACTGTGGTCTTTATAAGAGGAAATTTGGACACAGATAGTTATAGAGGGAAGACCATATGAAGACACAGGAAGATGACCATCTATAAGCCAAGGAAAGAGGCCTCAGAAAAGCCAGCTCTGACCACCTTGTCCTTGGACTGTTAGGGAGCTGCTGACCAAAACCACCCACCTTGGCCAAGCCCACTTGCCTGAGCTGTCTAACAGCAGGAGGTCCTAATAAGGAACAAGGTGCTGCTGTTGAAAACTAACCTGCAGAATTTGGGAGGGGCCAAAAGAGGGAGGAGACGACCAACCTCCCAGAGTCCTTCTTGCTGGAATCCATTTTGGCTGAGAAATGTACACGCCACCAGGAAGGACAGTGAGTCATACTATGGGCCAAGCAAGATGCTTGGCCTGAGATGGCCCAAAAACTAACCCGTCACCATAAAATCTGAGACTGCGAGCCACATGGCAGAGCAGTTCTCCTGGGTTCATTTACCCTGCTGCTGTCCAATTTCTTTTGCTTTGTCAGTACATGTGTCTCCTCAGGCAATTCATTTCCAAGTTAGACAAGAGCCCACTCTTGGGCCCTGGAAGGGGCCCCCCCCCTTCCTGCACCAGGACTTCTAAGCAGTGGGACTATGAGAAAATAAATTTCTGTTGTTTAAGCTGCTCAAGCTATAGTGCTTTGTTGTGGCAGCCCTAGCAAACTAACACAGTACACGACTCATAAGTGGTCTAGACCTGATTGGGTCTCTGGCCAGTCTGACTCCAAAATCTATGCATTACCTGAGGCCCTCTTCGCTACCTACCGCAAGAGGAGAATAACTATGGGCTGAATCATCATGGCTCTCACTCTAACTAAGGAGTGTGTCACACCAAGAACTTCCCCCACTAGATGAGCTGCTATCCTAGACTGATTATGATCTCTTAACTTATGATGACAATGATTAGTGCAGAAAGGTTTTAAATTGCTATACTATATTAGGGGAAGAAAAATAGAATTTCATGACAATGTACCAAAGCTTTTGAACTCTGGCTTCCATAGATGACTGGGAACTTACTCAAGGCTAAGAATGGTATTCTTGGATTGCCCAACTGATAAAGAGAAAAAAAGAACAGTATTTGATACAGCTAAAGCTTTGCAATGAACTAAAGGAAGAAAGGAACTAGCTAAGTTAAATATTAACTTAAACCACAACCATTTGGCTAAGCCTGAGGTTCTTCTACAGAGTGAATGTTATATTCCTTACATAGACTCAGGATTTTTGCATTCTTTCCTAATGATATGATAGTTCTGCCTGACTATGACAGTTGCTAATCTAACACCAATGACAATAACATCACAAATCAATTTAGTTGCTCTGTTCAGAGCTTCTAAATGTTTCTTTTGCAATATGTGAACTTCCTATAACCTAGAATTTATGAAATGGAACCATATGTGACCTCCATACTTTCCCAATTTTCAGAACTCTATCCCACTAAAAGAATTCTTTTAAAATAGCTGGCTAAGAATCATCAGGTAAATCATGTTACACGGATGTTTATGAAAAATTTTGACTTGGTCTCTGTGAACATCTATTTTGTCACTTATTAAAGCATGCAGAGTGTTAAGGAAAATTATTTCATCATATCTCATAAATTTCTTAATATGTTTGATCTCTAACAGTATTCTTGCCCTGTGAAGAATTCACATTATCATGATTTCCCAATAATAATTTTAACATTTTAATTCTCTATTTTTTTTTAATAAAAAAGTGTGTTTGAGGTCTCTGCTAAAATTCTTTCTCTCTCTCTCTCTTTTTTTTTCATCCTCACTGCCCAATCCAAGCTCTTATCACCCATTCCTAGATTACTGCATCCAAGCTATTCTTCTGCCTAGGGTTGCTATCCCTAACCAATTCATCCTACACATTACTGCCAGATTAATAATTCTAGACCAGGGCTTCCCTGGTGGCACAGTGGTTAAGAATCTGCCTGCCAATGCAGGGGACATGGGTTCAAGCCCTGGTCCAGGAAGATCCCACATGCCACGAAGCAGCTAAGCCCATGCACCACAACTACTGAGCCTGCGCTCTAGAGCCCACAAGCCACAGCTGTTGAGCCCGCAAGCCACAACTACTGAACCCACGTGCCACAGTTACTGAAGCCTGCGTGCCTAGAGCCTGTGCTCTGCAACAAGAGAAGCCACCACAATGAGAAGCCCGAACACCTCAACAGAGTAGCCCCTGCTTGCCGCAACTAGAGAAAGCCCGTGTACAGCAATGAAGACCCAACACAGCCAAAAATAAATAAATTTAAAAAAATAAATAAATAATTCTAGACCAGATCTTTGTGTTAACTCTGCTGCACAGAAAACATCCATGGTTTCCCATCCACTAGCTACAAGTTAAAGTCCAAATTCCTGAGTGATCCATAATCTGGCCCCACTCAATCTTCCAAATTTTCTAGCCTTACCTTCTAACACTCCCTCACAGTGAGCTAGCTAAACTGATTTTCTGAAATCCTACAGAACTTACTGTCTATATTATTTTTTCTATCATTAATCAAACATAGCTTTCAGACATCAGTTTTTATCTGATTTCTTTTGCTAGATGCCCAAACACCTTAAATGTTCTTCATTAAATTTAACTATTCATAAAATAATCAATGTCAATGTTGTTTGCTTCTTTGCATCCCTCACAAAGGTTAATGGCAATGATTATTTCTGTGACTTTCAAGAGCTATTTTAAAGTTCCCTACAGAGGACACAAATGTAAATAAGACATGATTCCTGTCCTCAAGCAGTTCACCTCTAGAAGAGAGATGAAAGAGTACAAAGGTAAATATAATACAATATGAAAATTCTAGTATAAAGGGATGAACAAAGGACTGTGGGAGCAAAAGCTTGTATAGGTAAAGAATGTTGGGAGAGAGGAGGTGGTTTGCATATGACAGAAAGTCATAGAATGACATTTGGATTGGACCTTGAAGAATAAATATAATCTTTTGTAAGCAGAGAAGAGGATTTGCAATTGCAACTTTTATACCTCAATCCTTATGAAATAATCACTGAAAAAAGTCTCTGAGAAGACTCTTGTTTGCTCCAACCAGAAACCTATGGATTTCCTCTGTTACAAATAATACTTATGTTAATTTCTCAGGTCAGGCCATGTCCATGCCCAATTGGTTAGTAGAATTTGAGACATGTGCACAGTTTAAAGTAAAAATTCTGACTTCTTTGGGGTAATTCTTTTCCAACCCATGACCACAGGCAGGTGGCCACTTCTCAAATACCTCCCAGGGTTTTTCTGTGGAGATTTTCCAAACACTTCCAACTCTCAGCTTGATGGAGGGAGTCCCAATTCTAGTTCCTCAAAGAGCATAAGTTCCACAGACTCAGTGCTGTACTTTCCTGCAAGTGGGCATTGAAACTCAGACTAGGGTTTGAGATCCTGAGAGTCATTCAGTTTTAACTCCCATTCAGTGCTCTGATTGTAAGATTTTTGTTTCTACATCTGGGTGGTTTTTCTTTCTGGCTTTAAAGCTTAAAGATATATTTTGTTTTGTTATTCTTTATCCAACATTTTTATATGAATTTACTCAAAAGAGAGGATCCTTAGATCAGTTCAGCCTGCCATACTGATTGGAAATATTAAGGTTTATTTTAGGCTTGTTGCCTTAGGATTATTTCCTAGAAGGAAAACAACACAAGGTTAAATGGAAATTACATCTTGAGTAGTATACAATATTGTAGTTTCCTGAAGGAGATATATGACAAGAAAAATAATAGGATTATCCATTCAACAGAATATTTTCTTTAGCTGACTTGCCCACAAACAGGTAAACATCTTGATCAGTATTGAAAAGAAATCAACCTTTTTATCATTTTCTCTCCAGAAACAAAATCCCATAATTTTCTTAGTTGTTCTAATGGTATCATATCAATACTTGAGACCTACAAAGTTTTTCTTACAAAAAGATGACATACCCCCTCATGTCATGCAGCTTTCACTCTAATTCGGGTGTCAGTAAACATTTTCTATAAGGTCCAGATAGTAAATATTTTAGCTTTGTAGGTCATTATTACCTGTTGCAACTACTTAATTCTGCTATTCAGTTATAGTACAAAATCATCCACAGACAATACATAAATGAATGGACATGGCTATGTTCCAGTAAAACCTTATGTACAAATACAGGTGTCAGGGAGAAGATGGGCCATAGTTTGCCAACCCTGCCATAATTGAAGAAATAAGGAAACAGGGCATGTATATGAATTAGTCAGAGCTCTTCAGAGAAGCAGAACCAATAAGAGATAGAGAGGGGGAGACCTTCAAAATGGCAGAGGAGTAAGATGTGGAGATCACCTTCCTCCCCACAAATACATCAGAAATACATCTACATGTGGAACAACTCCTACAGAACACCTACTGAATGCTGGCAGAAGACCTCAGACTTCCCAAAAGGCAAGAAACTCCCCACATACCTGGGTAGGGCAAAAGAAAAAAGAATAAAGAGAGACAAAAGAATAGGGACGGGACCTGCACCACTGGGAGGGAGCTGTGAAGGAGAAAAAGTTTCCACACACTAGGAAGACCCTTCACTGGAGGAGATGGGGTTGGGGGGAAGCTTTGGCACCACAGAGGAGAGCGCAGCAACAGGGGTGCAGAGGGCAAAGCGGAG